>NC_142800.1:710823-865852 GCF_049724085.1 Artemia sp. Qi Xiang Cuo | reverse complement strand
TATATGAGGGGGTTCTCCCCTTAGTTAATACCATGCTCTATACGTTAAAAGTTAAAAAAATTTTGTTCACAAACCCCTGAATCACAAAGCCTGTTTATTTAGAATAGATAGCTCTTTTGAAAGCACTAAAAAAAAATTTTAGCGTAAAGAGTGAGGTATTGACTTGGGGAGAGCCCCCTCACATACGTTATAATTTCTGTTCGTTTTAAGTTCTAATATTCCTTCTTACATTTCAGTTGAAAAAACTTGTTTTTTTTTTATTAAACTTCTGATCGTTTCTTAAATAATGCTTGGAAATCCGGCGCCCCCTTCATAGAAATGTCCCTTACCCCAAAGAAACATCCTCCACGAAAATATTCTCCAGAGTAATCCCTCCTCTAGCCCCCCCCCCTCCAGAAAAAATCCTTCCTAAAAATGGTTGTATACTTTTGGCAAAGTATAAGGTTCTAGTCTACTGGGGTCATCGTATAAACTTCAAAGGGGGCTCATTTGATTAAAAATCGAGAGTTCTAGTGCCCTTTTAAAGAGGTCAAAAGTTATTGGAAGGCAACTAACACCCCTTCCACGCCCACCATTTCCCCAAACACATCCAATCAAAATTTTTAGATAACGATTTTCTTCTACGTAGTTGATTTCCAGATATAAATTATATTTTTGAGGAGGACACTCCCCCCTAGCCCTCAGGGCAAGGGTTGTAAGTTATGCCCTGGTGGCGTATAAGCTTTTTATGGAAGGTGCTGTCACTGAGATTCTAAAAAGGACTGTTTCAACTGAAAACGCTGACTGCTACTGCCATTTGTGAAATTTAAAAGTGATTTGAGACCAACTAACCCCACTATCGTGCCAACCTTTCCTACAAACACATCCAACACAAATATTCAGATACCCATTTTGCTCAACATAGTTGCAAAATCTGGAAATTAGGTCTTTGAGGATGACAACCACCCCTTAGTCCTCAGGGCAAGGGCTATAAGTTATGCCCTATGGGCATATAAGGTTTTTTATAGAAAGCATTGTCGCAAAAACTTCAAAAAGGGCTCATTTGATTGGAAATTTAAATAGATAGTGCCCTTTTTAATAGTTGAAATGGAAGGCAACTAACACCCCTGGCACGCCCACCATTTCCCCAAACACATCCAATCAAAATTTTGAGATAGCCATTTTGTTCAACGTAGTTGAAAGTTCTGGAAATTATATCTTTGAGCAGGACACTCCCCCCATAGTCTTCAGGGCAAGGGTTATAAGTTATGCTCTTGGGAGATATATGGTTCTTATGGAAGGAATACTAGTATAAACTTCAGAGAGTGTTCATTTGATTGGAAATTGAAAGTTCTAGTTCACTTTTTAAGCGTCAAAAGATATCAGAGGGTAATCAGCACCCTCCCCATGCCCTTTTTTCCAAAGTGAATCTGATAAAAATTTTGAGATGGCCATTTTGTTAAAAATAGTTCAAAGATCATATAAAAAAACTCCGGTATCGTCACAATCCCCCAGGGCCCGGGCGCAGGCTTTGTAAGTTATACTCTGGGGGCATATATGGTTCTTATGGAAGGGATGCTCGTATAAACTTCAGACAGGGCTCATTCGATTTTAAACTGAAAGTTCTAGTTCACTTCTTAAGAGTCAAAAGAGATTGGAGGGGACCTAGCCCCCCCCCTCCAAGCCCTTTTTTCCTCAAACCCATCGCATAAGAATTTTTAGATAGCCATTTTTTTAAATAGTTCTAAGATCATAATACAAATTCCAGTGTTGATACAACCCCTCGGGGCCCGGGCTAAGGGTTATAAGCTATGCCCTGGGGGCATATATGATTCTTATAAGAGGGATGCATGTAAAAACTTCAGAGAGGGCTCATTTGATTGGAAATCGAAAGTTCTAGTTCAATTTTTGAGAGTCAAAAGAGATTGGAGGGAAACTAGCCCCTCCCCCTCGACCCTGTTTCTCCAAATGCATCTGATAACAATTTTGAGATAGCCAATAAGTTAAAAATTGTTCAGAAGTCATATAACAAAAACTAAGGTGTCGACACAACCCCCCAGGGTCCGGGGGCAGGCGTTGTAAGTTGTGCCCTGGGACACATATGATTCATTATGAGAGGGGTGCTCGTATAAACTTCAGAGAGTGCTCATTTGATTGGAAATTGAAAGTTCGAGTTCACTTTCTAATAGTAAAATGAGATCCAAGGGCAACAAGCCGCCCCCCTCCACGTCTTTTTTTTCCAAACCCATCTGATGAAAATTATGAGATAGCCATTTTGTTAAAAAATAGTTCAAAGGTCGGATAAGAAAAACTTCGGTGTCAATACAAACCCCAGGGCCCTGGGGAAGGCGTTCTAAGTTATGCCCTAAAGGCATTTATGGTTCTTATGAAAGGGATGCTCGTATAAACTTCATAGAGGATTCATTTGATTGGAAATTGAAAGTTCTAGTACACTTTTTAAGAGTCAAGAGATTTAAGGGCAGATATCTTCCCCACGCCCTTTTTCCCCAAACCCATCCGCTACAAATGTGGAGATAGCCAGTTTTTTTTAATTATTCAAAAAACTGTTCAAAAATTGGATAACAAAAACTCCGGTGTCAACACAACCCCCCAGGGCTCGGGGCGTAAGCTTTGTAAGTGTTGTCCTGGGGGCGTTGTAATTGTTGTCCTGGGGGACAAGTAATAATATAAGTGAATAAATAGATCTTAAAGCGAGTAATACTTAGATTGAATATGAAAATCAAGCTTAAAAGGAACAAAAATCACTACAAACAAGAGTTTGGGTATCGCCTCTCTCTCACTGTAAAAGTCTAAAACCTACTGCGTCATTGGCGCTTTACTGAAAACTATATACGTCTTGAACAGTTTAAGAAAGTATAAATAACATCAAATTGAGTATTTGATATTAATTGTTGAATGATCCATCAGTTCAATTATTTATTTCAATTTAATTTTATTTTTATTTTCAATGCTGTAAGAACTGGAAAAGAAAATATTTGTAATATATTTTGTTTTCAATGAAGCGCCAATGACGCAGTAGACTTTTGGTTTTTATTTACAGGTAAGGAAGGGGGCAGTATCCAAACTCTTGTTTGTAGTGAAACTATATTTGTCCTGAACAACTTTAAAAAGAGCTAATAAATTAAACTGAATATTTGATGTATAATGATATTAATTGCTGAAAACTCATCAGTTCAAATTTTACTATAATTCTAATGCTTGTTTTCAACAGTAAGTAATAAGAAAATACTTGTAATAAAATTGGTTTTCAGTAAAGCACAGTAGGTTTAGACTTTTACAGTGAGAGAAGGAGGCAAAACCGAAATTCTTGTTTATAGAGATTTTTGTTCTTTTTAAGCTTGATTTTCATATTAATCTAAGCCTTACTCGCTTTAAGATCTATTTATCCAGATATTTTATTACTTGTTGTATGTTTCTTGCTATGATTGTTTATTTAATTTCTGTTCGTTTTGGGTGTCATGTATTCTTTAATAATAATTTCTGGTCGTTTTGAGTTTGAATTTTAACAGGTATTTGTATCTGCTGAGGTTAAGTTTAAAATGGCCTTTAATTTTCTTTGAAAAACTTATTTTTCGGTACGTTTTTTTTTAATTAGTGAAAAAGAAAAGGCTAATCTCTATATATTCCATAGTGAATCTCATTGCCCTATGGAGTATTTGGGAGATTTCGACAGGGAGGGTGCATGGGTACAAGTTTGAATAAAAACACTAGTTTTTCTGAATTACGTGAGAAACATACCTGTGAGAAACATGGGGAAAACAATTCAGATCTCAATTTTTTTTGCAGGCACAGACTCTAGGACTATCCTGTGAAAGTGCCAAAGTTCGCCACCATTCAAAATCAATCCTGGCTACAGCATTGGAATCCAGCCATTTGAAGTATCATAAATGCACTCGAAAATTACATAAAGATGCAGATAAAATAACTATTTCTCCTAAAAAGCTAAAAAAAATAATCGACTCGTAAATTAGGGCTAAAGATGTAGGTAAAAAAACTTTTTTGGAATTGTTAGACAAAGTCCATGTGAGGTATACCCCTCCTTCTTCATTCCTTGATAGTCCCCAATATCCCGAACAAAAATCCTAGATACGCCTCTGAATCAGCTTTAATTTGGATTTTGCATTAGCTATTGTAGAGCATGTAGATTTACTGAAAGAAATATACTTGTTTACAACTATACTTGAAAAAAGTGACTGTTTTTGTTAATTCGAAAATTATTACTAGCTATCTTATGATTAAAGAAGTTAATTGGTAGTTCGGCAAGAATCTGAATATTCTTGTATAACTTCGTATATATATTGTGCAAAGTTATGTATTTATTTAGTTTTATTGTAACTTCGTTAAAAATGTCCTTTTTTGTTCTTTCATTTGGATTTTTTTCTCATGAAATAATTGCTGGTGATGAGATTCCATTTTAGGAGATTTACTGCGGATTTCAGGGTGAAATTAATTATTGAACATTTCTTCTATACCTATTATAAATGCTTCCCAATCCTTGACGTCTTATTAGGATTAGACCCTCCCCCTGAATTACCTTCCCTTGATTATGTCACGGCATAGCCTCTTGAATTTTATGTGACAGGTAGATTAATAGCCAAATTTACATATATTCTTTTCTTCGATATGACGAAATCTCCCTCCCAGTTTTTAGCCAATAGGAAGCCATTTATAAAAAGTTTTCATGCCAAGGGGCAAAACTTTAACCATTTCGCGGTTAGCAACTGAGCAAAGAGGATCAAAGCAAATTTAAAGATATTAACTGGCGACCATCATAGTTCAAGGAGTTGTGTCACGACGTAAATGGTCAAATAGTCTATCAGATGAAAGTTCTAGCTCTAGTTTATCGTCGCTAGAACACATAATGGGATTGTTTAGAGACAATAACCACAATATGAATGTTAGCTTCAAGGAAAGAAAAACCTTTGGTAAGATTTGTCTTTTTTTCAGTTTGGTAAAAGGTGATTGGGCAGTTACGTAGCCAATACTGGAATTTATTTTGACGGCAAGAGGGACACGATAATAAGCCACGGGAGAGGGGCTTGGTAATTAAATAAGCAGAAAAGTGAAACTCACTGAAAACAGGAGCATTGTTTGAGGGGGGGATTAGTTGTCCACCTAATATATGGAGAAAAAAATGGTAAATTTTTCGTTATTTATATTATTGACTTACGACTAAGGTAAATATACCACTCGATGCCTTTTTATGTAATGTGCAGTAATTTACCATTCTATAGAGGGGGGAGGAGTGGAGGTAAGTACTTCAAAGTACCTTCCCAGGACGAACCTTAGCATGTACATCCATCCCTGAAAGTTTCATTTTCCTAACCCAACCCCTTTCCAAGATAGCCAAAAGTAACTAAAGTAGAATTCTACCTTTATAGAGGGTAAAATTATAGAGGGTACTTATTGGGGACGGTAAATTTTTGGCAGTTTATATTATTGACTTACGAATAGCCTAGTGAACATACCACTCGATGCCTTTTTTATGCTCTACGAATATAATAATCGCTTCTATCGGAAATTCAAATTTACCTACACCCACCCCCTAATGTGCAAATATATACCCTCAATTGGAATATAACATGAATTGTTGCCGGCAAAGTTTCGAATCGCAAAAATCGCAAGTATTATGAAGTTCTTTTAAAGTACCAAACTCACTGTTCATTTTTAGTGACTGATTTGGAGGGTATTAATATTGTTGGAGGGTAATAGTTAATATGGAGGGTAATTAATATGATTTGGAGGGTAGTATATTAAAATTACTTCATTTTTTTCTTTGCTGATTTATAATGATCTTCTTTTCATTGATTTTGTATCATATATTTCTATTAACCCATTTACCCTAATAAAAAAATAGCGGTGCTTTGCGCCACTGTCTTATCAACTGTCTGAAAACATTTGAAGGGAGCGTCCCCCCCAGCCATATGTGACAGACTGCTTAGGTCTACATTAATTTTGTAATTTGTTCAAAGGTAACCGAAAATACCTTACCCGAAAAGCCATTCGCAATTATGAGCATGAAGGGGTACTACTGATTCTGAAAAATTTATTTCGGTACTTGTGTAGAATCCGGTAAGTACGCGGGAAGTGAAGTTTCGTTAATGTTAATGAAATAAAACAAAATAGGATAAAAATATAATTGTTTATGAACAAATGGTACTCTTTTATATACGGCAATGCATACCAGTCACGAAATAGACCGAGACAGTTGATGAAAAACAAGTTTACGCTGCCTTCTGGGATATAAACAAAGGCAAGAACTGTATTTAAATTGTTGTTTTTTGGGGTTTAAGGGGAGAAAAAGGTACCTAGGTTAGGTTAGGCTACGTATTTAATATATGGTGTGCTTCGACCACCCCCCCCCCCTAATGTGCAAATATATAGCCCAAATTTGTTTCTAAACTATTATATATTCATCCTATTTTATTTTATTTCATTAGCATTAACAAAACTAGCAATATATAAAAGAGTCCGTTTAATAAAAGAGTACCGAACAAATTCAGGCTATATATTTGCACATTAGAGGGGGGGGGGGGGTAAAGCATATATTAAAAACGTAACCTAACCTAGGTACCTTTTTTTGCCCTTTCAAACCCAAAAAACAAAAGTTTAAATCTTTGTCAGGGAGTTAGCAATACCTCACAAGGCTGCGATACCTATTTTTCATTTAGGATGCATCTTTGACATTTCGATGCGGTCTCTATCGCGTACTTACCGGATTCTAAACAAGTACCTTTATTTCTTATATATTCTTAATAACTAGCAGTAGTGTAGCTCCAGCATTTTTATTGGGGGGGGGGCAAGAGGGGGGTGCCTCATCCACGGAGTCAAGGGACATGTAATACCCTTCAGGGGAAAGGGATGTTGGAATATTTTTGAAAAACACAAGCATAAGTGTGTTTCCAAGATGCTGAACACATGTTGTGGGAATTTATTTTATAATGGATACTGAGTACTCATTGGAAAAAAAGCGAAGATGGTATGTGCCTATCCTAAGTCTTCAATGGCACATTTTCTTCAAGCAGCAGTGAAAATAAGGGTACTTATTTAGAATCCAGAAAACACGCGAGGAAGACCGCATCGAAATCTCGAAGATGCTTAATGAAAACAGGTTTTCGCTGCTTAGTGAGGTAATGATCACTCCGTGACAAAGACAAACTGTAATTTTTTGGGTTTGAAGTGGCAAAAAAAGGTACCTGGGTTAGGTTGGGTGATGTGTTTAATATATGCTATGTTTTACCCCCCCCCCCTAATGTGCAAATATATAGCCCAAATTTGTTTCTGAACTATTATATTTTCATCCTATTTTGTATTATTTCATTAGCATCAACGAAACTTCACGTCTTGCGTGTTTTCTGGATTCTCAATAAGTACCAAGATAAGTTCCCATACTATTTAGCAAAGAGGCTACTTGGTTAAATTCAAAACATTACACAGTACATTATAAACACACAAGTCTAAGTCTTGGGACAATCCATGCCAGAGATATTTATTTCAATGACTCATACAGTTTTCACAAATATCTTCCTAGACTCAGTTCTTTATACCAGGAAACACTTCTTAAATACAACTTCTGCCTTTCTCATTTTAGTTTCTTCTTTTCTGTTGTGTGTTACCACAAACTATTATATTTAATGAGGATAATTGAAGCCATGGAAGGATAAATTGGATGATATGGTTCCTCACATCCCTAATGATGTTGATGAATTAAAGAAATAAAATCACCAAAAGTATTATTGATTCCTCATAAATTTTCTTCTAACTCCAAATCTAGTTAGTTAAAAAAGAAAAAAATATGTTTGTTTTCGGAATAAGATGTAGAAAGTGTATTCATATCCACTTTTGAAAGCTTTAAAACAAGAAAAGCTAATCTTGAACTGATAGATTTTAGGAAGTAAAAGAACCTGAAATATCAACAAATTCGAAAAATATTAGGAAGTGTAACGAACCCCTGTTTTGTGCGTTTTTTTTTTATTTATTAAAAATGAAGATAGATTAGTTTTAAAAATATGTGCTTCAAGTCGAGCAATTTTAAAAGGAGCTGCACTTTTAAAGTTAGTTAATAAATTATGTTCTCTCCAAATTATTGGGTAGCAACTGCCCCCTTGCCCCCTCTCAAACGACTCTTTTGAGGGGAGGGCTACCAATATTAAAAAGGATTTTTGGGGGGCTACCAATAGTAAACAAACTCTATTTTTAAGGACAAGTAGACCAGAGGCGGCGATATAGGCCTATGTGCGCACAGGTAGGAGACTCAGATGTGAGGGGTATCAAAAACACAAGAAAAAATCCATAACAAAACGCTTAGAACAAGAAGTTATGGAACTTTTTGAGTTCCTAAGATTTCAGGAGTCTGATAGTTTTTCCACGTTTTGCTATAATTGTCCCCCCCTCCACACCAACAAAACCACCTCTGGTGTGCTCCCTTGGGGGCTAAACCCACCACATAAAACATTCAAAAAGGCTCTAGGTTATTAATGTTAACTTAGTGTTAATGTGCATAAGGTATAGGTTTGCTGACAAGGACGAGCCCCAGTCTCCTCCGTAAAGAGGAGAAATGTGTGTACCCTTAAAAAACGTCAAGAATAAAACTTGATGCACTTCATATTGAACCTCCGATCGAGGCATGACTTAAGCTTCTTCATGCTGATTGTTATTTCACAAACTTTAAATTTGAAAAAAAGTGAATCCGGTAGCATTTAAAGTCAAAGTGATAATGCTGAAAATTCCCCGAAAAAGCCTTGTATCCAACCGTGCCATGTCTATGTCGAAACCATCTGGTCTGGTATGTACAAGGGTAAGGAAGGCTAAACAAGAAAATGCTAATTGATGGGATGCTAAACGTGACGTAGATACCCTGGTTTAAATTAGTTAAAGGGGATCGCCAAGTCTCCTAATTACATATTTAATACGTTACTGTTTGCTACCATTCACACACTGCAAGAATACTTAATCAATGCTTATGACACAGTACCATTAAAGAAGCGAAATAACATAAATGAGAAGAACCATAACATGAAACAAAAAGGAAACAAAACAGGTACTAAAAACAAAAATGTTACTTACGTATTATCCAGAACACACTCGAGACGTTTGCTTTGTTTGATCTGAGTAAACCAATTTTTCTCTCGCTTTCGATTATAATTAGCTTATTCTTTCGTGGAATAAACTGCGACGCGCGTATATTTTAATTAAATATTTAATATATAGAGGTGGTTAGGTATTTGATATAATGCGTTCTGGGCGGCCTGCTTTCCATAATTCTGTGTGGTAGTATCAATAATTTTGTTACTGAAGTATTATATTTTTATCTCATTTTGGTATGTTTCATTAGGATTAACCGTACTTCACTTTTTGGGTGTGTTCTGAATAATACTATAATATACCACAGCACACATGCCTATAATTCTGGAAGTACCACAAAAACAAAGACTCGCAGGAATAAAGCTCATGGATCAGTTGACTGAGTTTTTTTTTTAATCTCTTGACTCTGAAGTTAGGGTGGTCAGAGATTACTTCTGCATATGCAAGAGGGTTCATGAGGGTAAAAACAGATACTTCACAGTGTTAAATACACAATATACTCGATACAGAGCTTTTTTCCACTTACTTAATACCAAGCTTCACTGTTGCGAGCGTATTCCCCTCGATCAACAACACTAAATGTTTAAGGCTTTGACAAAATGCGACAGACAAATTAACCCCGTCAACACCTTGGTAATTAAGAAAGATGCATTCGTCTTACCTAACTTCACAATTCATCTTGTGACTTCACAAAGAACCTTCACTACCAGAAAATATGCAACTTTTTATTCATTTGAAATACTGAATTTTTTTTGCATATTTTTTAACAGCTATTATCTTAATAAAAGGGCTAAGGGTAAACGAAAGGGGCTTAAGAGGTAGGCAAATATTTACCCAGAATATCCCAATTTTCCTTAATAATAAAAGACAAATTTGTGGGACAAATACATGAAATACCCGCATCTTTCAACGTGAAATGCTGATTGATGGGAGGGGGAGATTTAAAAAAAAGAACAAAAAAGATACATGCTTGAACTTTTTTTTGTGTAACTATTTTTATCAATTTAGTGTGAAATAACACATAATATATTTGCACCTTCTTACAAGAAAAGCTGTAAACGGAAGCTGGACAGATATTTACTCTTTGTAACTCCCTAGCTCTTTTACTAAAATATAATTTTAATTTAAGAAAGGATGGGGCCCCCCTCTGCCGCCCCCAGCGCGAGGGATGGAAGTTACGCAAGTTGCTCGTTGTTAACAAATACTACTACTACAAACAACTCGCTGCAGCACCGAGCCGCCTGAGGTGAACACAGCTACGCACAGTCCTCCTCCATTCCAATCTGTTCAGCGCCTCGCACTTTACTATCTTAACAATGGGCAACTTGCTTAGCTTACAGCCCTTGCCCCAGGGACTGGAAGAGGGGTTGTGAAGCCCGAAGACATGGTTATTAGACATTAGGACTTTTTCTAACATAATGGCTACCTCAAAATTTTGATTGGATGCATTTGGGGAGCGGGGGCTGGTTACTCTGATCACTTTTGACGCTTAAAAAAGCTACTAGAACTTCTGATTTCCAATGGAATGAGCCCCTCCGAAGTTTATACGATCAACCCTTCCATAAAACCTTTTATGTTAACAATGAGCAACTTACATAACTAAAAGTCCTTGCCCAAGGGGATTGGGTTATAAGAAGGCATGTAAGTTGTGCTGGGCAATTTTAGCGCAACTTAGAAGGCAATTTGAACATAATTTGATATTTTTCGTCATTTAGTCGAAAACGCAGTCTTTAAGCGGCCTAACAGAAAAAGAATAAGGTATAGCATGTCGGAATTATTTTTTTATTATCCAACTTAATTATGACAAATTAATGCTTGTGGATTATTAAATAAAAAAATTATTTCAACTGAAAGTAAGGAGCAACATTAAAACTTCAAACGAACAGAACTTATTATGTATATGAATGGGGGTGGCCCTCTCCTCAATGCCTTGTGTTTTACGCTAAAGTTTGACTTTTTGTTCCAATCCTTTAAGAATGATTCCTGAAACACAAGGGCCGTTAAATTAGAATAATAAGCTGTTTAAAAGCTCAAAAAAATAGCGTAAGGAGCGAGATAATGAGGAGGGGTGACCCCTCGTATAGTTAATAATTTATGTTCGTTTTAAGCTTTAATGTTGCTCCTTACTTTCACTTAAAGAACTTGTTCTTTTTAATTTAATTTCTGATCGTTTTCGAAATAATGCCGGGAAATCCGACTCTCTCCATAGAAAATTCCCTTACCCCACGAAGAATTCCCCCAGGGAAAGATAAACCATGAGAAACCAGGGAAACGTAACCCCTTCCCCCATGAGAAAATCCCTCCCCACCCCCCCAAAAAGTATATAATTCTCAATAACCAATACTATATATAAACAATGGACAAACATAGATTGCAGCCCTTCCCTCGGGGAATTTGGGGGGACAAGTTATTCTCAAAGATATAGTTATTAGATCTTTCGACTATGCTGAACAAAATCGCTATCTCAAGATTTTGATCGGGCACATTTGGGGGAAAAGGGGTGTTTAAGGGGGGGTAGCTGCCTTCCAATCGCTTTGGTTACCCAAAAAAAGGCGCTAGAACTTTTTATTTCCGATCAAATGAGCCCTCTATCGATCTTCTGGAATCACTGGTTCGATACGATCACTGATGAAAAAAACAACAACAAACAAACAAATAATCACGCATCCGTGATCTTTATTTTGGCAAAAAAAAAGCAAAATTCCACATTTTTGTATATAGGAGCTTGAAACCTCTACAGTAGGATTTACTGATATGCTAAATCTGATGGCGTGATTTTCATTAAGATCACTTGATGTCTTGGGGGATGTTTCTCCCTTTTCCAAAAATTAGGCAAATATTCTCAGGCTCGTAACTTTTGATGAGTAGCATTAAACTTGGTGAATTTTATACATTTTGAATAAGCCTGAAAATTCGATTTTTTTTTAATGTATCTATTGTTTTTAAGACCGTTTCTTAGATTTTACGTTGCTATTGAGCCGCATCGCTCCTTACTAACTGTTCGTTACCACGGACTGTTCGATATAATTGATCGAGCAAATTTTGGCGCTGAAAAAACGCAGTATTTAGCTTTACAAAACATCACAATTTCATATTTTTCGACCTTTGGTCGAAAACAGTCTTTAAGCGGTCTAACAGAAAAAGAAGGCATACCAAGGCGGAATTGATTTTTTTTTTTTTTTTTTTTATTATTATTATGACCAACTTCATCATAGCAAATCAATACCTGTGGACTATATTCAATCTTCAAACAAAATGGATTCATAATCAAACAGTAAGATTGAAATCAATCTTTTTTTAGCCATAGTTTTTCGCTATTCTCCATTCGATTTTCTCAATTCAGGGAAAAGATCAGACTCTCGGCGTTAAATCGGGACTCTATGGCGGGAGTTCAAAATATCCCATTTAAATTGTTCCATGAGATACTGGGTTATTACAAGCCACAGTTTATAGAATTAACAGTATGATCATTCCATATCTCACCCATTATAAAAACCCGGACCGAGGTGCAAGTGCTCCGAAGAACGTAAAAACATAAGCGGCATTAGATCTTTTCACGGGTAGACAAGTCAGATTTCTCTTGGACGCGAAACTTACAGTTATAATAGAAATAATCGGAAATAAGTGGAAACCCGCTATTATGAATAATGCACTTTGTAACCCTCTTGGACGCGAAACTTACAGTTATAATAGAAATAAGTGGAAACCCGCTATTACGAATAATGCACTTTGTAACCCTTTCTCATTGATTGACGCAAACACACTGATACATAACTGCACAAATAAGTGGGGGGAGCTTTTTGTTCGCACCGAGAATGAAGACCAGAAATCATCTGCGATACACTTACTGGATAATTCTATAAACTGTGTTACAAGCAGTGTAAGGACGGGTACAGAAAATTTCCAGATGTCAGCGTTTACCTTCTTCTGGTCTTCGTGAGCGTTGCAAAGTTCCACAGTAAGTGTAGGTTCGCTTAGAAAGAGGTTGCCGGTACCCCTCAACTGTGTCAATGACAAATTTTAGTCGTCGCTATGTTCACATGGTTTTGCCCCTTCCTTCAACTCACTAATTGTTTGTTTTTTTCAGCTGCTAGAAAAGAAGAAGCAGAAAATATCAGAGCGAAATTCCCAACGAAAGTTCCGGTAAGTCGTTTGTCTACAATATCTGTTTGATCAGAATATTTAATCATGAATGTAAACTCTTAGAAAATGTAAACTTATCTTGGCTGATAATTCATTGTCAATTTTACCGCTTGAAAATACTTTGTTTTTATTTATGTTTGGTTTTGCACTCACGTTTGTTTACGGTCTTGCCTATTACTCACTGTCCTGTCTCTGCGCATAGATAGAAAAGATCTTCAGATTAAATATTGCTTAAGAAAGTTAAGTAATATTTTGCAGAGAAAATGTTGCACAATTCTCATATAATATACAACATATATATTTTGTCTAATATATTATATAATATGTTAAAAGAATTTTTAATCTTTAATTTTGTTTCAGTGAATAAATATGCAGAGGTTTCATTCAGTATTAACGCTCCGCCTCTGATGGAGACTGATAATGGAGTATTAAACCACTTTGGCCCCAAAATGTACGAAAATTTCGCAAAAAAAAAGATTTTCTTAGTTACCTACTTCATACACTTTTGTTATTACCTACCTATTCTTACATAATATGTGGGAAAGGAAATATTTTGTTACAAGATTAGACAGAACTGAACAGTAGCTTTTAGAACGGTTGTGCATTAGACATTTTGAGAAATTAATATATAATAAATCTAAGACATTAATCAAGTAGAATAGAATATAGAAGCCCTTTTATGATGCTGGGGTAAGAGATAATCGATTCAAATAGAAACCTAGGCTCCGAATAAATATACTTGAAGTACAAAAGAATTGTTAAAACTGCTAAATGAATAACGAATACTGGAAGTAAATCATTATGTTATGTATGTTATTTAGGAATGGATCAAATTGAACGTTTCAAATTTAACTCAACATTTTTGCGAGCTCTGCGCGTGGGGTTGATTCCGTTTCAGGTTTAACGAAACTCACTAAGCTGCTTGATGAGTCAAACTGCTAATGAAGAGGATGTGACAATACATTTTTTGTTGTTGCTCAGAAAATTATGGTATACAGATAAAAGGCCCGAGTGTATGACGTCGGTCAACACATCTGAGATAAGACACGTACGTAGAAATATACCTCGAAGGGATAGTACAACAAGACTCAAATGCAAACAAAAATGAATCGTAAAGAAATATAAGGCATTCTAGAACATCGGATTATCTCAGTGAGTGCACGGCAAAGCGTGGCAAAGCCCCCCTCCCTCCTGCGCATAGGGCTGCGTAAGATCAATGTGTCATGAGCAGGAACGTACACAGAGGGGTATTCGTGGCCGTTGCCCCCCGACACCCTGAATTTTCTTGAATTTCTGGGCGCGTATTTTTTTAAAATTATTAAAATAAAAGTTGATTTATATTACTCCCCTCGAACTATTTTTTTGATTCAACACCCCAAAAAAATTCCTAAAAGCAATTTAGAAATTAAAATAAAACCAGGTTGTTGGTATGAAATGGTAACAATTTTTCTGAGCATTTAATTGACTGTTGAAAAATCGCCGTCAATGCACAAGTTAGAGCATATCCAAAGTAGTGTATCCAAACTTTTGAGGCATCGCTGATATTTTGGCTACGTTGGGATATAAGACTTTAAAATGCCAAAAAGGGAATTTTTCTATATTATTCTAAAGCTGCACCGTGTCCAATTGCTCGGATATTTACGATAAAATATATAGGCAATTCTTTAAGAATGCAATATAAGATGTAAAAGGCCTGCAACGCAGTCATATGCTAAATTTTAGAGCTAGTAGTCACCTGAGAGCTAGACCTAGATTCAGGCTTTCCTACGATATTTCTAGGTAGGCTATTTAGCCTAATAGTCAGCAGCATAGTGTTACATTTTAAGGCTATGAATGATCATGAATTAGAAATTAGCATACGAGTATATTTGACTTTCGAAATGTGAATTGATTCGAGTTTCAATTAAAAAAGTTTAGATGGAGACACAATTCAACCCTGAACCTGAAAAATTAAGCTAATTTGTCTTTCATGATTAAAAGAAAGCAGTCCCAAACGATTTGTCAAGAAAAAAAATGCTCTTTGAAACTCCTACTTGTATTCTGGTTTTTCGATCTTTCAGGGGTCTCTAAGTTCAGTCAGCAGACGATTTGTGAAAGTATTGAGGTGGCTGGGAGGGGGAGATGAATTTTACCAAAGTTGTGACCTATCTAGGTCGTTTTCACACCAGAAAATGGTAGTAGCCTATGCCAATTTTCAGAAAAAAAGTAAGTGCCGTTTTCAAGAAAATGTTTACAGATATATATACAATCATTTCTAATTTTATAAGATAGGTAATTTAGTTATTTGTTACATTTTACGTCAGTGATTTTTATTTTACGTCAAGATAGGTATTTCACTTATTGAAGATTTTATAATGAAAAGGACATCATCAAAACTTAGTTACTTATTATATTTTACGGCAGTCCTATTCAATTACCAGCAAGCCAGTCTCTTGGTCAGACTTGAGTCTATCCTTCTGTCGTCGAAGGTTGCAAGAATAAAGATTTAAATACGGCTGAGTGAAGAATAGAAGTTTTCACATAGGCTGTCGAAACAAAAACTAGATTATCAAATTGTGTGAGTATACTACTACTACTATTACTAACAGCTCACAGCAGCACCAAGCCGCTACGACATACAGAGCACGTTATGTGCCCAACAAAGCTTCGCAAGCTCCTCCTACATTCTAATGTATTCAAGGCCTCCCTCGGTTTAGTATTTTTTCAGGAAGTCAAATCCGGTGAAAAAAAAAGTTGTTTTCACTCGACCGACTTTGTCTCAAAAGCCATAATGGAGACAGGGTTTAAGTCACAAAAATAAACGAATGGTATTATTGCACTTTTTATCTCGGATTGGCTAGTAATCTCTCCTTATAGGATAGTATAGGCTAGTAATCTCTTTTCCCCTGTGTATGAAGCCTATCAAGATTGGGTATTTTACTCGAGCAAATGTATGTGACCGACAGCAAAGATGTAATCACCGTCGCATTTCTCTAGTACAAACTATTTTAGGATAATTATAGGCAATAAATTTGGTAGTATTGGGTATGCTTGTACGGTCGTTGGCCTTTCATTTACGCTAGGTATTCCAAACCCATTTATGAATTAGGTAATTCTTGTATTTATCTTGGATACATCTTGAAAACCCTGATATCAATCAATATTTTTAAAAAAGTACCAAATTTTTGTAAAAATACCAAGGACGTTGAAAATGAAATGATCCTTTCAATTTTTCAGCTTGCGGAAACTTGCAGCACAACCATATATGTCTTAAAAAAGGGAAAAATCAAGAATTTAAGTTCTTACTGAAAAAGATTTAGATGTTCGGTAATGTAGTTTTTGGTAAAAGCAGGCATAAAATAAAAAAAAGGAACATAGGTGAAAAATAAGCTACAAATATGTGTTATTTAACAGCTTAAGAAGATCTAGATTTCATTTGAAGCTGTCTTTGGGAATTAGCAGACTGTTAATATTTTAATTTTACGGATGAAGAGCGTTGTTATTTTTTTTCGCTTATAGTTTTAAATGGCAACAGTGGCAAAAATATAATGCTCCCCTGAAAATTTCGTAATTTTGAAACAACCAAAAGAAAGATCATAGAAAATCGCGGTTTACAGTTATGAAAAAACCTAAGATGGGTCTAGAGGGGGGAGGGATATGTTTTATTTTGAAATCCTTGGGGTTCAAGTAAGAAAGCAGGTAAGGTATAAGAAACAACAGAGAAGGATCAAAGACTACCGAACTCTTTTGTATAGTAAAAACTGGGGGAAGCGATAAAATAGCTAGAATCTTGATATCTAAATACAGTTCTTAAGTTCTGCATGATCACATCTTGTCGCTAACTAATTTATGTATGAAATAGAGAAGTTTCCCGTGACCAGAGAAGAACAAAATTGAATTATTTTTTTCCCTCCGGAAAAAATATGCGATTCTAATATTATATGTTACGCTAGATCCAAAGGGTAAGTTTGGAATTTCAGAATTTAAAAGCAGTGTCCTAAAAATGCTGATTTTGAGATAGCGTAATTCCCTAAAAACTTGGAAAATGTCAGATGAGGTCTTTCGTCCTTGGGCACGTCGATATATACTATTTATTTTCTCTTTTTTTTTTCATTCTTTGTTGAAACCCCTTATGGGAAATGTTTTTAAATCAAATCCGAAATTTTTTGACTTTTTTTTTTATTTTTACGTTTTTGGGACAAAAAGTTGATTGTCTATGATAGTTTTCACTGTAATGTTGTACGCTAGACTCAAAAATCTAGACTTATGAATTAATATGTTTTACTACGCCTTAAAAAGATTCTACTATCCCCTAAAATATCCTACTATCCCCTTAAATATCCTACTACCTTGTAAAAATATCCTGCCACGCTATGCGTAAAATATGTGGGTGCTAGAAAACAATTTATATTTTGAACTTAGATTTCAAAATAGCATTGGAAGCTTTGATTATAAATTGCTTGTTTTTAACCTAATAAGTTGAAATTCACAGACAATAGGCCTACCATAAAAAGTACTTTAGAATCAAATTATTGTTATTTAAATCCATGATTATCATATGTATTGCTGAATCAAAAAATGTAAGCATAATTCTGTAGTCCCCTTTAGTTTTTGTGTAATATTTTTTTTTCTGCAAACGCGAAAAGTCCAAAAAATTAAGAAAAGAAAGATAAAAAGCCAGAAGACTTTTTTCTCTACCTAGTACAACACAAGTTTTGGAAAATATTCCTATAGAAACAACTTTATTTTTTTGAAGGCGGTAACCTAAATAAGATGAAACACTTAAATTTTCCCGGTAAAGAGGAACACAAATAAAGACATAAATACGAGGCACTGGGAAAGTTTTTTTTTTTTTTTAATCAGAACTCAATTAAAAAAAAAAAATCTGACAGGTAGCACGAAGGAGCTCTCGGGGTTTCCAAGTCATGTAGTCCAAGTCAGTAATTGTAGTATTTAAGCTATAATTATATTAATTTATGTTTTATTTATACATAATAGACCAGACACGTGTGAAGATCTTTTTTTTTTGGGGGGGGGCAGCCCAATAACTAGAAAAGTATATTTAATCATTCGAATAAGAAGTGCTCCGAAAGTCAGGAGAATCTAGGATCTTGGGAGGGAATGGGCCCCAAGTCTCATCTCCTGTGCAGGTCCCTTGTATTGTACTAATGTCCTCCAGAATGTAGAAATATTTTCCTTCTTTTCCCACATATTTCCCCATATGTTTTGTCTTTGAGCTTATGCCCCCTTCTCTCCAAAAATCTCGAAGTTATCATGTACATGCCTGCAAAGAAGTAGAACAAAGAATCGGGGCTTCGGGGGCACAGAAGGTAGGGTTAGGGGCAGGGGCGTCCCAAGGCTCGTTTTGTTCGGGGGGCGATCTTCGTAAATGTTACCGAATCGCTACCTGATTTATGCCAAATTTTCTGTAGAAATCAAGAATTTGCTAATTTTCAGCGGATTTTACAAAATTACTGCCGAAATTTTTGCCTTCGGCGAAAATTTTACCGAATGTAAAAAACATTGGGGGCGGTGCACCCCTCCCCACCTCCCCCCTCGGGACGCCCCTGTTTGGGGGTTGGGGAGACAGTCACACATACATGGGACTGAACTAGCCGCAATTTTATATTTTAATGATCCATAAAATTTTAATTTTTGATCCGCCAAGTCTGCTTTTAACTGCTTAATGAATCAAGAGTAACTCGAGCCTCGTTTATAGCTGCCACCCTCCAAGTATTAGGATTATGCATTGCATCTCCCCGTTAATTCTAGTTTTGTTGGAGACTTTCCCATCTCTTGTGATATTTAAATATGACATGTTCATGGTTCTTTCTATCTTTTTTACTCATAAATTTGACATCGTGTCTGAGCTTTTTCTAAGAGACTTTAGACTACTGTAATTATTTAAAAGGTATAGTTTATTCATTCTAAAGATAATGACTTAGGCCTCAACGGCAAATCATTTTTAATACTTTTCCACAGGGAGATTTCCACTAGGTATGTTAAGATTCAAGCCTGGGTCAGGCAGCTAAAGTGGTAGCGGGTTGGTTTCTACCCCAGAGCCTGCCAGACTTCTGTTGGCCAAATTCAAAAATGGTAAGATTTCTCTGATTTGTAAATCATTTGTAGATTAAAACTAGATTGTGACTGAAGTCGAATTTTGCTTTGGCTGCCGGATTTCACGTCACCGTAAACAAGCGTCTGGGTTAATATTCGATCAAAATTAAAAAAAGACGTTTCTTGGTCGAAACCTCGTGTTAATGTACTCGTAAAAATGTACTATTGGTACAGTTTTTTCTTAGGTAAGTATTCAAAGGGTTTTTCACGAAATTTTCTTTGCGACTTATGTTTTCAATCAGACAAACCAGCTGGAATGAACAAAGCGATATCCCTTGGTCCTTTTCGCTTGCTGAAATTCATTGTCCTCTGTCAGAAGTTAGCTGAAGACTTCAAAGCATTTTAATAATTAACTTCTAATGTAAATTTTGCAAAATACAATCCTTGATTTTCTGCAGGAGATGGGTAACAGGGGATACAGTCGGCTTACGTGGAGCGAAGCATCTGTTTTCAAAAAATATTCTGCAAAACTTGTTTAGTTTTTGAGCGTGAGTATCAGGCCACATTGAAACAGAGAGTTTATTTGTAAAAAATCTTATGATTCTAATGTTTTCGTACTTATTACTGGCATATTTCTTTGAAAAAGTAGAAAATTTCAACGATAATTAAATTTTTGAACTGATTAATCTACAGTGCAACAAGATTACAGCCGAAATCCATTTGTTGGTGATATTTAATCTGCATTTTCTTAAAATTATTTTAAGTGAAAATTCAGTCTGCACAAAGTCGGTCTTGATTAGATTGGAAAACTCTTAGCAGGTAATTGGTTTTAAGCTGCTTTACCTCCTGGGGACGGAATTCTGTCTTCTTCACACTCCCCTAAATTTTAAAGTACATGAAAAGACAAGCATGCAATAGTTGGGTTCAAATAAAGCTGCCGATTGCTAGATGGCACCGGTGATTTTTTTTTGCAACACTAGAGCCAGTTTCTTCTCTTATAAGTTTCCCATGCTCTTTGGTCCATTCTTCGAACTTGTTCTCGGTCTGATCTGATCTCTTCTCGGTCGGATATGATCTGATCTCGGTCTGATATGATCTGATCTCGGTCTGATAAGATCTGTTTTTGGTCTGAAATCATAGACAACTGGAAGTATATTACCTGGATCATGTGACCTATGAGTATTTTCATAGCGGGGTGTATATTAGAGATGTACCCAGGAATAATGTTAAAAATGGGATTCTTAGGGAACTCCTTTTTTATTGGGGGGGGGGGGGATTGAAATTCAAACCCAGGAACTGTTTAAAAAGATAAAGAAAGTTATGACAAAACGAAAAAAAAAAAAGTTTATATTGAGGTGGTGGACCCGAAAGCTCTAATTCAATATTTTGAAACAGGAATGACTACGTTAGAGGGGAATCGCTTACCATAGGCCAGGTGCTTACGGAAGGGGAGACCTTCAGGCATACCAAACTCACTCTCGAAATTGAGATTGTTGCAATTTTTCAGTAATTTTGTTTTTAATTTCCCACATTATTGACCGATTTTTTTTCCTTTTTGAAGTAAAGCGATGTGTGCGTTAGCTCCGACCTAACAGTGTGTATTTTTATGGCATTTTTGAATTGTGATAGAAAATAAAATCGAAATGGACAGTTACCACACCACACAATTACCGTTGCTTACCATAGGTTAGGTATGTACGTAAGGGGAGACCTCCAGACCTGTCCTCCCCTCGAGGTTATTACGGCTTTTTTCCGTAATTTGTCGTATGGCTTATGCAATTTGCCTATTTTAAGCCCTTTTCAAATTGGTTTCCCCCTTTCGCCGAAACAAGATCCAATGCAAGTGCCTGCTATAGGAAGTACATAGACTCTATAGTATTAGTCACTTAACACAATCAAGTCTTGGCGAATGCACTCATTTCATCTTATTTGCAGTCAAAAATTGGTGGCGAACAGTCCAAAACTGCATTAGTCCGTTTTTTAGCACTAAGATCTTACACCTAAGATCTTACATCTTTATGCAAAGATTATTGTTTTTTAACTCATCTTTGTTCTAAGATCTTACAGCTCACTGATGTCAGCAAAAAGTGTGAAGACCGCCACTGTTCCGCCATATAGAACAAATATGAGAGAACTTAGATGATATACTCATCATTCTTCTCAGACCGCTGATCAGAGCAGAATGATGAAAGACGTTTGCACAAAAATGACCAAAGATGTAAGATATTAGTTAAAAGATTTCACTTTTAAGCGTTTTCTGAAGAAAGATGTAAGATCTTAGTACATTGATGGGTGAAAAAACGCCCCTACTGTTCATTACAAATCTTACTAAATCAAGACATTTTGAGATTTGAACGGGACAGCATGATTCCATATGACTTGCACTTTTTACTGTCATACAAGTTGAGCCTTATTTATGGATACCAATAGGTTAGGGTCCAAAGGATCACTAAATCCACTGGTCCACATAGAGCAGTTCAAGAAAAACCAGATTTCGAAGGGCTTTGCTAATAATCCTTTTAACAAATTGTCACCGGGACAGATTTTCAACCCTTTCCCAAATATTGTTTACAATACGGAGACCATGTGTTTGCAATCTGAAAAGGGAGTGGAAAGGGTTGCATATAGCTCGCACTGTTTACTTTTCTTGTACAATGAATATCGGTTCAGATTGTTTCTTGTTGTCTTTGAGAGGATTCTCTTCCTCCCATTCGCAGAGATTTTTTTTATTCTTGGCTCAATTTAATCTTGAATTTATATTATTTAGATATTGTCTTATTTATTTTTGTGTTTATACCCTACGGATATTATCTTTACGATTTTTATTTAATTTATTTTCACCGAGTTACAATTATTAAGGTATTAGTTAGAATTTTTTATCACATTTTTTTTTATTTTATGTTGGATTTTAATTCGGCTATATATTTTTGAGTTTATTCTAGTATGGTAGACATAATTGATTTTATTATAGTACTCTAGATATAGTTAAATTTTGTCACTGCAGTGGATTGGTAGTTAGCCACAAGTTTAGTGCTCTCAATACAGCGATATCCATATTTTTCTCGTAAAAGATATGTTTACGCACAACTTTACATTTTCCTTATCTCGAGTAAAAGAGAACGAAATTTAGGTGATGCACTATAACCCCTGGAAGAATTATTTTCTCTTCATTTTCCTCCCGGCCTCGGCTCTCTCCCTCTGCCTCATCAAAAACCCTGATTTTTTCCCCAATTTTATCCACGGCAAGGTATAGGAAAACTTTTCTTCCTTATATAGCTTAAAGTTTATACATGAACACCCTCCCTCTTACTTATTTCCTATTTCACTTCTATGTCTTCATTTGATGTGCAGTATATTTGACTCTTGATGTGTATTGATTTTATGAAACTTTACTTGTTTTTTTTATAATAATTAAATAACAAAAAAGTTTTTTTTAAACTGAAAGTAAGGAGCGGCATTAAAACTTAAAACGAACAAAAATTGTTCTGTATATGAAAGGGGCTGTCCCCCTCAACGTCCCGCTCTGCGCTAAAGTTTGATTTTTTCTCACAACTACTTAAAAAAAAAAAAAAAATAGCGTAAAGAGTGGGGTGTTGAGGAGGGGACAGCCCCTTTCATATACGGAGTAATTTCTGTTCGTTTTAAGTTTTAATGTCGCTCCTTACTTTCAGTTAAAAAAAACTTGTTTTTCTTATTTAATTTCTGAACGTTTTTGAATGAATGCAGGTTTTGAAGATTGCTCAACGTACATGAATAATTAAAACGAAATTTATATATTACCGTACTATAACCCTGTAATAACCTAAGTTTGATTTTTGTTCCAGTTTTGTAAGAATGACTCCTGAATCACAAAAACTGTTTAATTAGAATAATAACCTTTTTTAAAATTTAAAAAAACTTTAGCGTAAGAGCAAGCTATTGAGGAGAGGCAACCCCCTCATATACGTAATATTTTCTGTTCGTTTTAAGTTTTAATACTGCTCCTTATTTTCCGTTGAAAAAAACTTGCTTTTTATTTAATTTCTGATCGTTTTTTGAATAATACTGGAAAATCCGGCGCCCCCCCACGAATAATTCTGTTCTCCCATGAAAAATTCCTCAATGGAAAGATCCTCCCACGTAACCTTCTCCCCAGACCCACCCACCAGAAAAAATCCCCCCTGAAAATGTCTGTATATTTCCAAATAACCAACACTATATGTAAACAATGGGCAAAAGTTCAGAACTTGTAGCCCCTCCCCCGGGGACTGTGGGGGATTAGGTTATTCTCAAAAATATAGTTATTAGCTTTTTCTGCTATGCTGAACAAAATGGCTATCTCAAAACTTTGGAAAAAACTTTGCAAAACTGGGAAAAAAAGAGCGTGGGAGGGGGCTTAGTTGCCCTCGAATTTTTTTGGTCACTTAAAAAGAGCACTAGAACTTTTGATTTCCGTTTGAATGAGCACTTGCGATATTCAAGGATCAATGGGTCGGTACGATCATCCCTGGGAAAAAAAACCAACAAATAAACACGCATCTGTGGTCTTTCTTCTGGCAAAAAATACAAAATTCCCCATTTTTGCAGATAGGAGCTTGAAACCTCTACCGAAGGGTTTTCTGATACGCTGAACCTCATGGTGTCATTTCCATTAAGATTCTGTGAGGAGGGGGTCTTTCCTCCTCTTTTTTTTTAAATTAGGTTCGTTACTTTTCTCAGGTTCGTTACTTCTGATGGGTAAGACTAAACTCGATGAAACTTATATATTTCAAATCAGCATACAAATCAAATTCTTTTGATGTATCTTTTGCTATCAAAACTCCGCTTTTTAGAGTTTTAGTTACTGTTGAGCTGGGTCACTCCTTACTTACAGTTCGTTACCACGAACTGTTTGATTTATTTATATTGTATTTAACTTTGTTATTGCCCTTGATATTGTTTTTTTTTTTGTGTTTTTTTGACGAATGAAGCAAATTCAGCTGTTATAGAGCTTGTGACAGCCCCTTGGAAATAAGTAAAATCTATTCATCTTTATCTTTACAGTGCCAAAATTAAAAATGCAAAAAAAAAAAATATTAAAACGTATTTCTTAAATATTTTAAAGGCGGGAATAGTTAGGGAGAATAGATGAGACACGCTGTCTGTTGAACTCTTCATGTGCCTACAAGACGCGTCAGAAATGTTCTAACATCCACTTTTGAAAGTATCCTGATTAAGAAGTCTTGCATTTGCTAAAATCACTTTCATCATTAGCTTGAGCACACACGGGGGGAGGGGGTCATTCTTCAAATTTAAGTCATTCTTCAAACATTGTTCAAACAGCTTAAATCGAAATGAACTTTTGTCGATTCTTAAACATCTTAAAGATTCAAAAATTCAAGATATTGGATTTAAGACAAGACATTCTTCAAACGAAATTTAAGTCATTCTTAAATCGATTGAACTTTTGTCGATTCCTAAACATCTTAAAGATTCAAAAATTCAAGATATTGGATTAAAGAAAAAATAAAAACACACTTGATAAAAGATGCTCAACTCTGATTCACGGGTAGGTGAGTTAATACACAATTAAAAATAAAAGCCAGAACAAAATAAAACAAATAATCAAATAAACGCAAATTCAATGAAAAACGGCTCTTAAAACTTGGGGACATTTTAACGAAATCGAATTGCTTGCAGTATGAGGGCTGTGGTATCTGAGTGAATATGTTCAGATTCAATTGGGAGAAGGCACTATTTCTTAGTATAGACATGGTGGATAGACAAAACGGTATTTTAAAGTACACCCCTCCTAGTAAATCCTCAACGGTTAAAATTTTGTACAGAAACAACACCAGAACCTGATTGCCAGGGGTTCAGCTTGAGAGGATCAAGGTGATTCCACCAAAATTCGGAAACAAACTAAAATTAAATATAAATATTAAACAATGCAAGTATACAGTGAAAATAAAATCTATGGGATAAAATCATCCCCCCCCCCCCGTATTTAAAGCAAAAACATGCGTTTATCCCTGCAAGTGAACATTAACTCCCCAATTTTATGCACTGGGGATTCTTCCCGGTTCACATTACAAAATATCATCTGTACGATTCCCACCATTTCCTGTAGTCCATTGTAATGTTTTATCAAATTTGAATAACTTCCATCCAATCTCCAAAATATGAACCCAAGAAACAAATCTGTGTTTGCGATCCAGCTATTCTGTCTTTGTTTTTGGTATTATCTCGCGATGCTTGATAGTTTTCCTTTGTTCTATTGAAAATAATTTTTATATGTATTTTTGTTTCTATTTGCTCAAAACGAATCAATCCCTTCATCCCAGAGACGCCATTTTGGAGACATTCAGAGGGCCCCGTCTCCCTCTGGAGGGTCAAAGATCCATAAAGTCAGAGGCATAGCGTTGTCTATAGTAAAGGCCATAGGCTTCAATGTTTTATTATTATTTATATATTTTTTTCCCAGAGGCACTTAATATGGAAGGGGCCATCGTATAAACTTCAAAGGGGGTTCATTCGATTGGAAATGGAGAGTTCTAGTGCCCATTTTAAGAGTCAAAAGTGATCGGAGGGCAACTAGCCCCCTCCCCCCATGCCCTTTTCTCCCCAAATACATCCGATAAACATTTTTGAGGTAGCTATTTTGTTAAAAATAGTTCAAAGATCATATAACAAAAACTCCAGGGTCGGCACAACCCCCAGGGCCCGGGGAAAGGCATTGTAAGTTACGCCCTGGGTGTAAATAAGGTTCTTATAGAAGGGATGCTCGTATAAACTTCAGAGAGTGCTCATTTGTTTGTAAAGTGAAAGTTCTAGTTCACTTTTTAAGAGTCAAAAGAATCGGAGGGCAACTAGCCCCCCTCCCTTCATGCTCTTTTTACTCAAATGCATCAGATACAAATTTTGAAATAGCTATTTTGTTGAAAATAGTTGAAAGGTTAGATCACAAAAACTGGTGTCAACACAACCTCCCAGGACTCGGGGGCAGGCGTTGAAAGTTATACCCGGGGGCATATATGGTTGATTGTATAAACTTCAGAGAGGGCTCATTTGTTTGGAAAGTGAAAGTTCTAGTTGACTTTAAGAGTCGAAAGACATCAGAGGGCAACTAGCCTCTCCCCCCTTCCCACGCCCTTACCCCCCCAAATTCACCAGATAAAAATTTTCAGCTAACTATTTTGTTAAAAATAGTCAAAAAGTCAGACAACAAAACTCTGGTATCGACACAACCCCCCCGGGCCCGGTTCAGTCATTGTAAGTTATGCCCTGGGGGCATATATGGTTCTTATGGAAGGAATGATCATATAAACTTCAGAGAGGGCTCATTTGATTGGAAATTGAAGGTTCTAGTTTATCTTTCAAGAGTCAAGAGAATCAAGGGCAACTAAACCCCCGCTTTTTTCCCGAAAACTTCCGATAAAAATTTTGATAGCAATTTTCTTAAAAATAGTTCAAACATCAGATGACCAAAACTTCAGGGTCGAAAAAACCCCCAGGGCCTGGGGGCAGGCGTTGTGTGTTATGTTCTAGGGGTATACATGGTTCTTATGGGACAGGCGCTCGTCTAAACTTCAGAGAGGGCTCATTTGATTGGAAACTGAAAGTTCTAGTTCACTTTTCAGGGGCAACGCTTTAGTGCCTCTGAAAAGATCATATAACAAAAATCTGGGGTCGACACAACCCCAAGGGTCCGGGGGTAGGCGTTGTAAATTATACCATGGAGCATATATGATTGTTATGGAAGGGATGCTCGTATAAACTTCAGAGAGGGCTCATTTGATTTGAAATTGAAAGTTCTAGTTCACTTTTTAAGAGTCAAAACAGACGGGAGGGCAACTCGTTCCTCTCCCTCTATGCCCTTTTTTTCCTCAAACCCATCCGATAAGAACTTTGAGATAGCTATTTAAAAAAAATAGTTCAAAGATCATATAACAAAACTCCGGGTTGACACAAACCCCCAGGGCCCGGGGGCCGGCGTTGTAAGTTATGCCTTAGGGGCATATATAGTTCTCATGGAAGGGATGCTCGTATAACTTCAGAGAGGTGTCATTTTATTGGAAATTAAAAGTTCTAGTTCAGTTTTTGAGAGTCAAGACATTGGAGATTAGCGCCCCCCCCGCCACGCCTTTTTCCCCGAACCCATCTGATGAAAATTTTGAGATGACCATTTTATTAAATGGTCATCTTTGACCATTTGGTAATTTTGAGATGACCATTTTAATAAAAGTCAGAGAAAAAAACTACGGTGTCGATAAATCCTCCCAGGGCCCGGGGTCAGGCGTTCTAAGTCATGCCCTGGGGGCATATATGGTTCTTATGGAAGGGATACTCGTACAAACTTCATAGAGAGCTCATTTGGTTGGATACGGAAAATTCTGGTTCACTTTTTAAGAGTCAAAAGAGATCACAAGGCAACTAGCCCCCCCCACGCCCTTTTTCACCAAATCCCATCCGTTACAAATTTTTAAATATACACTTTTCTTAAATAGTTCAAAAATTAGATAACAAAAACTCTAATGTCGACACAACCCTCCCAGGGCCTGGGGGACAGGCTTTGTAAGGTATGTCCTGGGGCGTGTATGATTCTTATGAAAGGGATGCTCGTATAAACTTAAGAGAGGGCTCATTTGATTGGAAATTGAAAGTTGTAGTTCACTTTTTAAGAGTCAAAAGAGATTCGAGGGTTACTAGCCCCCCACGTCCTGTTTTCCCTTAAAGCCATCCGAATTTTTTTTTTAAATAACCATTTTGTTAAAAATAGTTCAAAGGTCAGATAAGAAATACTCCATTTTTATCCCACCGCGCCCTTTTTCCCCCAAACTCTTCCAATAAAAATTTGGATTGCCAATTTCTTAAAAATAGTTCAAACATCAGATAACAAAAACTCCAGTGTTGAAACAGTCCCCCAGGGCCCGGGGGCAGGCGTTGCAAATTATGCCCTGGGGTCATTAATTTTTGTTATGGAAGGGATGCTCAAATAAACTTCAGAGGTGGTTCATTTGATTGGAAATTAAAAGTTCTAGTTCACTTTTCAGAGGCAACGCTATAGCGTTGCCTATAGTAAAGGCCATACGGTTCCAATGGGTTATTGTTTATTTATTATTTTGCGATAGCCATTTAAAAAAAAAGATAGTTTGAATATCATATAACAAAAACGTCGGGGTCGACACAATCCCTCTGGGCCCGAGGGCAGGCGTTGTAAGTAATGCCCTTGGGGTATATATAATTGTTATGGGAGGGATGCTCGTATAAGCTTCAGAGAGGGCTCATTTGATTGGAGATTGAAATTTCTTGTTCATTATTTAAGAGTCAAGATATCAGAGGGCAACAAGCCCCCTCCCCCCCCCATGCCCTTTTCCCCAAATGCGTCATAAAAATTTTGAGATAGCCATTTTGTTAAAAAATAGTTCAAAGGTCAGTTAAAAAAAAATATGGTGTCGAAAAAGCCCCCTTGGCCCGGGGGCAGGTGTTGTAAGTTATGTCCTGGGGGCATAAATGTTTCTTATGGAAGGGATGCTCCAGTAAACTTCAGAGTGGGCTCATTTGAATGTAAATTGAAAGCTCTTCTTCACTTTTTGAGAGTCAAAAGAGATCGGAGGGCAACTAGTCCCCCTCTAGCGCCGTTTTTTCCCCAAACCCTTCCGCTACAAATTATGAGATAGTCAATTTTTAAATAGTTTAAAGGTCAGATAACAAAATTCGGGTGTCGACACAACCCCCCAGGGCCCGGGGCAGACGTTGTAAGTTATGTCCATGGGGCATATATGGTTCTTATAGAAGGGATGCTCGTATAAACTTCAGAGAGGGCTCATTTGATTAGAAACCAAAAGTTCTAGTTCACTTTTTAAGAGTCAAAAGAGATCTGATGGCAACTAGCTCCTCCACGCCTTTTTTCCCCAAACCCTTTCCACACAAATTTTAAGATAGCAGTTTCGTTAAAAAAAATAGTTCAAAGGTCAGATAAGAAAACTCAGGTGTCGATACAACCCCCCAGGGCCCGGGGGCAGGCATTTTAAGTTATTTCCATAGGGCATATATGGTTCTTATGGTAGAGGTGCTCGTATAAACCTCGGAGAAGGCTCATTTGATTGGAAATGGAAAGTTCTAGTTCACTTTTAAGAGTCAAAAGAGATCCGAGGGCAACCAGCACCCCTTAGCCCTTTTTTCTCAAACCCATCCAATACAAATTTTGAGATAGCCGTTTTTCTAAATATTTTAAACATCAGATAACAAAAACTCCGGAATCGACCCACCCCCCAGAGCCCGAGGGCAAGTGTTTTAAGTTATGCGTCGGAGGTGCTTAAGGTTTCTGTCAGGGTTGGTCGTATAAACTTCGAAGGTGGCTCATTTTATTAGAAATCAAAAGTTCTAGTTCACTTTTTAAGATTCAAAAGAGATCCGAGCGCAACTACTCCCCCCCCCCCCCCATCTAGCCCATTTTTCCCCAAATCCATCCGATAAAAATTTTGAGATAGTCATTTCTTAAAAATAGTTCAAACATCAGATAGTAGAAAATCCGATGTGGACACAACCCCCCAGAGCCTGAGGGCAAGTGTTATAAGTTATGCCCCGGAGGCGTATCAGGTTTTTATGTAAGGGGTGGCCGTATAAACTTCGAAGGTGGATCATTTGATTGGAAATTGAAAGTTCTAGTTACCTTTATATGAGTAAAAAGTTAACGGAGGACAACTAACCCTCCCCCTCTCCTGACACAAAACACCCTCTTTTCCCCAATTTCATCAAATGAAAATTTTGAGATAACCAGTTTGTTTGAAATAGTCCAACGATAAGATAACAAAAATTGTGTTGTCGACATAGCCCCCCCCCCCTATGCCAGAGCCGGGGGAAGGCTCTGGTAGTTGTAAGTTATGCCATGGGGGACATATGGTTTTAATGGAAGAGGTAATCGTATAAACTTTGGAGGGGACTCAAATGATTAGAAATTGAAAGGTCTAATTTATCTTTTAAGAGTCAAAAAGGATCTGATGGCGGCAGTAGAAAGGCCTCAGGAGGTTTCACGCCCACACCAAATATGGGCATAGAGTCCCTAGGGAGAACACCTGTGCCGCCAGTCCCGACCCCACACCAAATATGGGCATAGCCTCCCTAGGGAGAACACGTTTCCGAGAAATGTCTCCGGGCGAAGTTTATTAACGTCTGAGAGATGATGTCAAGGTTGATTGTTTCCGGGCGAAGTTCATTAATGTCTGACAGATGATGTCAAGGTTGATTGTTTCCGGGCGAAGTTCAATAATGTCTGACAGATGATGTCAAGGTTGATTGATTTGTTGGTGTTCATCCAGGAGAATTGTCTCCGGGCGACTGTTTTGATCTTAGAGATGAAGAGATTAACGCGGGAAAGGATTTCCTAGAAATTTCAAATGTGACAGCGCAGGGATGTCAAAACAAAGGAAACACGCTTAAATTACGTTTAGAGATTATTTGGGAGAAACCGTTTTAGGCATTTTAGGGATTATTTGGGCGAAACCGTTTTAGGCATTTTAGGGAATTATTTGGGCGAAACAGTTTTAGGCATTTTAGGGATTATTTGGGCGAAACTGTTTTAGGTATTTAAGGGAATTATTTGGGCGAAACAGTTTGAGGCATTTTAGAATATGATTTGAGACACAAAAGGGTCACATCCCCCAACTTTTGGCTCCCCCTCGAATATATTTTTCAGAACAAGTTCTTTATGTAATGTCCTTCCTAAACCCATTTTACAAGTTGAAGTACCCATCCTTTTGACCCACAACTTTACTTTACAGCTTTTGGGCCCCAAGTCCTACCCCTATCCCTCAACCCTATCCCTCCACCCTCCCTCCAACCCCTCCACCTCATCCCTCCCACCAACCCCCCCCCCTCCCAACTTTTTTTAGTTTTTTTTTCTTTTTTTTCTTTTTTTTTCAGTTTTTTTTTTACTTTTTTTTTTACATCTCATAGAATGTCTTGAAACACACATAAAACACAAAAAATTCATATTTAATATTTTCTGATTTCAAAATGGGAATGATATAGATATGTGTCGCAACTTTTACTATTAGAAAAATACTGTTTGTAGTGACCAATTTTTTTTTTAAACTTTTTTTTTACATCTTAGAATGTCATGAAACACACTTAAAACACAAGTGTTTAAGCCTACGTACAACCTAACTTTATGTAAGGTTTTCAAAGGCATTTCAGAGCAAGTTCGTTACGTAATGTCCCTCCTAAACACTTTTTACAAGTTGAAGCATCCATACATTTCACCCACAATTTTAATTTAAATAATTTTGGAAGTCTCGCAACATAGCTATACCATTCAAAATGCACTACATTGCCCGATCTAGAATAAGTGTAAATTATCACAAAATATTACATGTGGTCGAATCAGTCCCCTAATCCAAAAACTTAACTACCCGTCTTTTCTGATATCTCAACACCAAGCAATACTTTAAAAAGGCATTTCAGAGCAAGTTCATTTCTTATTGTCCCTCCTAAACCCATTTTAGAAGTTGAAGCATCCATCCTTTTCACCCACAAATTTACTTCAAATCGTTTTGGATACATCAGCACCAAGCAATAGATTTAAAAGACATTTCAGCGCAATGTACTTTCATAATGCCCCACTTTAACCCATTTTAATAGTTGAAGCAGCCATCCTTTTCACCCACAACTTTACTTTCAAGCTTTTAGGATACCTCTACACCAAGAACTACTTTTTTTTACATCAGAATGTCATGAAACACTTAAAACACAAAAAATTCATATTTAATATTTTCCAACTTCAAAATGGACACACACACAAAAACTTACACACACACAAAAAACTTACACACACACACAAAAACTTACACACACACACACAAAAAAATTTACACACACACACAAAAACTTACACACACACAAAAACATACACACACACAAAAAATTACACACACACACAATCAAAAACTTACACACACACAAAAACTTACACACACACAAAAACTTACACACACACAAAAACTTACACACACACACAAAAAACTTACACAAAAACTTACACACAATCAAAAACTTACACACACACAAAAACTTACACACACACAAAAATTTACACAAAAACTTACACACACACAAAAAAACTTACACACACACAAAAACGTACACACACACAAAAAAAACTTACACACACACAAAAACTTACAAAAACACAAAAACTTATAGACACACATAATATTAAACAAACACACAAACTTACACACACAAAAAAACTTAAACACAAACAAAAACTTACATACACACACAAAAACTTACACACACACAAAAACTTACACCCATAAACTTACACACACAAACACACAAAAACTTACACACATAAACTCACTCACACACACACAAAAACTTACAAACACAAAAAATAACACACACACAAAAACTTACACACATACAAAAAATTACACACAAACACAAAAACTCACAAACACACAAAAACTTACACACACACAAAAACTTACACACACACACAAAAACTTACACACACACACAAGAACTTACACAAACACAAAAACTTACACACACACAAAAACTTACACACACACACACAAAAACTTACACACACACAAAAATTTAAACAAAAACTTACACACACGCAAAAAAACTTACTCACACACAAAAACTGACACACACACACAAAAACTTACACACACACACAAAAACTTACACACACACAAAAACTTACACACACACAAAAACTAACACACACAAAAAACTTTACACAAAAACTTACACACACACACAGAAACTTACACACACATAAAAACTTACACACACACACAAATTTACAAACACACACAAACTTACACACACACACAAAAACTTACATAAAAACTTAAACACACACAAAAACTTACACACACAAAAACTTACACAGAAAAACAAACACAAACAAAAAAAACTTACACAAAAAAAAAAAATAAAACATACACATAAAAACTTACAAAAAAACAAAAACTTACACACACAAAAAACTTAAACACCCACAAAAACTTAAACACACACAAAAACTTACACACACACACAAACTAAAACACACACACAAAAACTAACACACAAACAAAAACTAACACACACAAAAAAACTTACACACACAAAAAAAATAACAAACACACAAAATATAAACACACACAAAAACTTACACACACACACACACAAAAACAAACAAACACACAAAAACATACAAACAAAAACTTACACACAAAAAAACTTACACACACACAAAAACTTACACACACACACAAAAACTAACACACACACAAAAACTTACACACAAACAAAAATTACACACACACAAAAACTTAAACACACACAAAAACTTACACACACACAAAAAATTACACACACACAAAAAAAATAAAACACAAAAAAAAAATAACACACACACAAAAAAAAAAACACACACAAAAAATTTACACACACATAAAAAATAACACACAAACACACACAAAAAAAAACAAACACACAAAAATTTACACACACACAAAAACTTACACACACACAAAAACATAAACACAAAAACTTACACACACACAAAAACTTACATACACACATTACTTACATACACACAAAAACTTACACACACAAAAACAAACTTACACACACACACACACACACACAGAAAATCTTACACACACAAAAACTTACACAAACATAAAAACTTACACACACAAAAAAACTTAAACACACACAAAAACTTACACACATTAAAACTTACACACAAACAAAAACTTACACACAAAAAAAAAATTACACACATAAAAACTTACACACACAAAAAAAATTACACACACACAAAAACTAACAAAAACACAAAAAAAACTTAAACACACACAAAAACTTACACACACACAAAAACTTACACACACACATAAAAACTTACACAAACACAAAAACTAAAACACACACACACAAACTTACACCACACACACACACAAAAACTTACACAGAAACTTACACACACACAAAAACTTACACACACACAAAAAAACTTACACACACACAAAAACTTACACACAAAAAAAAACGTACACACACAAAAACTTACACACACAAAAAACTTACACACACACAAAAAACTTACACACACACAAAAACTTACACACAAAAAAACACAAAAACACAAACAAAACTTACACACACAAACAAAATAACAAGCACCCACAAACGTAAACACACACAAAAACTGACACACACAGACACTTACACACACAAAGAAACTTACACACACACAGAAACTTACACACACACAAAAACTTATACACACACACAAAAACTTACACACACAAAAAAACTTACACACACACAAAAAAAACTTACACACACACAAAAAAACTTACACACACACAAACAAAACTTACACACACACACAAACTTAGACACACACACAAAAAAAAATACACACACAAAAAAAAACTTACACACACACAAAAACTTAAACACACACATAAAACTTACACACACAAAAACAAAAACTTACGCACACACAAAAAACTTACACACACCACACACACAAAAACTTACACACACACAAAAACTTACACACACACACAAAAACTTACACACACAAAAAAACTTACAATCACACAAAATTTTACACACACTAAAACTTACACACACACATAAACTTACACACACAAAAAAACTTACACACACAAAAACTTACACAAACACAAAAACTTACACACACACAAAAACTAAAACAAACACAAAAAAACAAACACACACACAAAAAATTAAACACACACATAAAATTACACACACATAAAAACTTACACACACACAAAAACTTACACACACACAAAAACTTACACCACACACACACACAAAAACTTACACATAAACTTACACACACACAAAAAATTAAACACACACAAAAAAACTTACACACACACAAAAATTTACACACACACACAAAAACTTACACACACACAAAAACTTACATAGACACACAAAAACTTACTTACACACAAAAAACTTACACACACAAAAACTTAAAACACACACAAAAAAACTTACACACACAAAAACTTACACACACACAAAAACTTAAACACGCACAAAAACTTACACACACACAAAAACTTACTTACACACAAAAACTTACTTACACAAAAAAAACTTACATACACATAAAAACTTACACACAAAAAAACTTACACACACACACAAAAACTTACACAAACACACAAAAACTCACACACACACAAAAACTTACACACAAAAACTTACACACACACACACACACATAAAAACTTACACACACACAAAAACTTACAAACACACAAAAACTAACACACACAAAACAACATACACACACACACAAAGTTACACACACAAACAAACCCAAACAAAAAATTACACACACACAAAAACTTTCAAAAAAAAAAAAAAACTTACACACACAAATTTACATGCGCAAAACCATAAAAATAACAAAACACACAAACAAAACCAAACACAAAAAAACTTACACACACACAAGAACTTACACATACACAAAAACTTACACACACATAAGAACTTACACACACACACACACACAAAAACTTACACGCACAAAAAAAAATTAAACACACACAAAAACTTACACAAACGCACAAAAAATTAAACACACAAAAAAACTTACACACATACAAAAAATTACACAAACTCTAAAACTTACAAACACACAAACATTTAAACACACAAAAATACTTACACACACACAAAAACTTACACACACAAAAAAAACTTACACACACAAAAACTTACACACACACAAACTTACACACACACACAAACTTAAACACACACACAGAAACTTACACACGCACAAAAACTTACACACACACACACAAACTTACACACACACAAAAACTTACACACACATAAAAACTTACAAACACACAAAAACTTACACACACACACAAAACTTACACACACACACACTAAAAAAAACACACACAAAAACTTACACACACACACACAAAAAATTACACACACACAAAAACTTACACACACATAAAAACTTACGCACGCACAAAAATTTACACACACAAAAAAACTTAGAAACACACAAAAAACTCAAACACACACAAAAACTTACACACACACAAAAACTTACACACACACACAAAAACAAACACACACACACACACAAACACACACAAAATTACACACACATACACACAAAAAAAAACTTACAGACACACAAATAATTACAAACGCACAAAAAATTACACACACACAAAAACTTACACACACACACAAAAACTTACACACACACACAAAAACTTACACACACACACAAAAACATCCACTAAAAAACAAAAACATACAAAACAAAAAAAAAAAACAAACACATACAAACACAAAAACTAACACACAAACAAACTTCTACACACAAAAAAACTTACACACACACACAAAAATTTAGACACACACAAAAACTTACACACACACAAAAAAAACTTACACACACACAAAAACTAACACACACAAAAAAACTTAAACACACAAACAAAAACTTACACACACACACACAAAAACTTACACACACACACACACAAATTTAGACACACAAAAACTTACAAACACACAAAAATTTACACACACACAAAAAACTTACACACACACAAAAACTTACACACACACACACACAAAAAAACTTACACACACACACAAAAATTACACACACATAAAAAAACTTACAAACACACACACAAAAAAACAAACACAAACAAAAAAACTTACACACACAAAAAAAATTAAACACACAAAAAAACTAACACACACACACAAAAACTTACACACACACAAAAAAATTATACTCAAACAAAAACTAACACAAACAAAAACTTACACACAGAAAAAAACTAACACACACACAAAAACATACATACAAACAAAAATTTACACAAAAACTTACACACACAAAAAAAAAACTTACACACACAAAAAAAATAAAACACACAAAAACTTACAAAAAAACTAACACAAACACAAAAAAACTTACACACACAAAAAAACTTACACAAACACAAAAAAAATCACACACACACAAAAACTTACACACACACAAAAACTTACACACACACACAAAAACTAACACAAACAAAAAAAAACTAAAACACACAAAAAAAATAACACACACACAAAAACTTACACACACAAAAAAAACTTACACACACACACAAAACCTTACACACACACAAAAACTTACACACACACACACACAAAACTTACACACATAAACTTACACACACACAAAAACTTACACACATAAACTCACACACACACACAAAAACTTACACACACAAAAAATAACACACACACACACAAACTTACACACACAAAAAAACTTACACACACAAAAACTTACACACATAAAATTACACACACAAAAAAACTTACACACATAAATTCACACACACACACACAAAACTTACACACACAAAAAAACTTACACACACAAAAATTTACGCACACACAGAAACTTACACACACACATAAAAACTTACACACACGTAAAAACTTACACACACATAAAAACTTACACACACACACACAAAAACTAACACGCACACAAAAAAAACCTAAAACATACAAAAAAACTTACAAACACACAAAAACTAACACACACACAAAAATTTACACACACACAAAAACTTACACACACACACACAAAAACTTACACACACACAGAAACTTACACACACACAAAAAACTTACACACACACACACACACACACAAAAAACTTACACACACACAAAAAAAACTTACACACACACAAAAACTTACACACACATAAAAACTTACACACACAAAAACTTACACACACACAAAAAAACTTACACAAAAACTTAAACACACGCAAAAACTTACACACACACAAAAACTTACACACACACACAAAAACTTACTTGCACAACAAAAACTTACACACAAAAAAAAACTTACACACATAAAAAAAATTACAAACATAAAAAAACTAAAACACAAATAAAAAATTACACACACACACACAAACTTAAACACACACAAAAACTTAAACACACACAAAAAATTACACACACATAAAAAATTACACACATAAAAACTTACACACACACACATAAAAACTAACACACATACAAAAACTTGGACACACACAAAAACTTACACACACACACACAAAACTAACACAAACACAAACACAGAAACACACACAAAAAAACTTACACACACAAAAAAACTTACACACACAAAAAAACTTACACACACACACACAAAAAAAAAAACACACACAAAACAAAATTACACACACACACACACGCAAAACCTAACACACACACAAAAACTTTACAAACAAACAAAAAAAAACACACACATAAAAAAATACACAAACAAACAAAAACTTACACACACATAAAAAACTTACACACACAAAAAAACTTACACAAACACAAAAACTTACACACAAACAAAAACTTACACACACAAAAAAATTTACACACAAACAAAAATTAACACAAAAAAAAAAACTTACACACACACAAAAAAACTAGCACACACACAAAAACTTACGCACACACAAAAATTTACACAAAAAATTACACACACACAAAAAAACTTACACACACATACAAAAACTAACACACACACACAAAAACTTACACATACACAAAAACTTACACACACACACATACTAACAAACACAAAAACTGAAACACACACAGCATCATACACACACACAAAAATTTACACAAACAAAAAAACTACCACAAACACAAAAAAATACACACACACACAAAAATTAAGAAACACACAAAAACTAAAACACATAAACTTACACACACAAAAAATCTTACACACATTAACTCACACACACACACAAAAACTTACACACACACAAAAACCTTACACACACACAAAAACTAACACACACACAAAAACTCACACACATAAACTTACACACATACAAAAACTTACACACATAAACTCACACACACACACAAAAACTTACACACACACAAAAACTTACACACACAAAAACTTACACACACACACACAAACATACACACACACAAAAACATACACACACAAAAACTTACACACATAAACTTACACACACACAAACACTTACACACAAATTCACACACACACACACACACACAAAAACTTACACACACACAAAAACTTACACACACACACACAAAAATTTACACACACACAAAAACTTACACACACAAATAAAAACTAAAACACACAAAAAAAAGAACACACACATAAATTCTTACACACACACACACAAAAACTTACACACACAAAAACTAAAACACACACACAAAAACTTACACACACAAAAAAACTTACACACACACAAAAACTTACACACACACAAAAACTTACACACACACAGATACTTACACACACACACACAGAAACTTACACACACACAAAAACTTACACACACACAAAAAACTTACACACACACACAAAAACTTAAACACACACACAAAAAAACTTACACACACAAAAAAAAAAACAAACACACAAAAAAAAACTTACACACACAAAAAAACTTACACACACACAAAAACTTACACACACACAAAAACTTACACACACACAAAAACTTATACACACGCACAAATTCAAACACACACACAAACTTACACACACACACACAAAAAACTTACACACACACAAAAAACTTACACACAAACAGAAACTAACACACACACAAAAAAAACTTACAGACACACGAAAACTAACACACACACACATAAACTAACACAAACACAAAAACTTACACAAACAAAAAAACTAACACACACACAAAAACTTACACACACATAAAACTTACACACACACACATAAAAACTTACACACACACAAAAACTTGAACACACACAAAAACTAACACACACACACAAAACTTACACACACACAAAAACTTACACACACACAAAAAAAACTTACACACACACAAAAACTTACACAAAAACTTAAACACACGCAAAAACTTACACACACACAAAAAATTACACACACAGACACAAAATTTTACTCACACAAAAAAAACTTACACACACAAAAAAAACTTACACACACACAAAAACTTAAGCACACAAACAAACTTAAAAACATTCAATAACATACACACACACACACAAACTTACACACACACAAAAACTAACAAAAACACTAAGTAATACAAACCCATAAATACTTACACACATAAACTTACACACACACACAAAAACTTAAACGAACACAAAAACTTACACACACACAAAAACTTACACACACACAAAAACTTACACACACACACACACAAAACTTACACACACACAAAATCTTACACACACACAAAAAAAACTTACACACACAAAAAAAATTACTCACACAAACAAAATAACACACACACACACAAAAACTAACACACACACAAAAACAAACACACACACAAAAACTTAAACACACAAAAAAACTTACACACACACACAAAAACTTACACACACATAAAAAACTTACACACACACAAAAAACTTACACACAACACAAAAACTTACACACACACAAAAACTTACACACACACAAAAAGTTACACACAAACAAAAATTTACACACAAAACTTACACAAAAACAAAAAAACTTACACACACAAAAATTTACAAAAACACAAAAACTTATACACACAAAAAAAATAACCCGCACACGAAAAAACTAACACGCACACAAAAACTTACACACACACACAAAAACTTACACACACACAAAAACTAAAACACACACAAAAAATAAAACACAAAAAAAAAAACTTACACAAACACAAAAACTTACACAAACACAAAAAATTACACACACACAAAAACTTACACAAACAAAAAAAAACTTACACACACACACAAAAACTTACACACACACAAAAACTTACACACACATAAACTTACACACACACAAATACTTACACACACACAAAAACTCACACACACACACAAAAACTTACACCCACACACAAAAAATTCACACACAAAAAAAATTACACACACACACAAAAACTTACACACACACAAAAAATTACACACACACATACAAACTTACACACACACAAAAAATTATACACACATGAATAATTACACACACACACACACACAAAAACTTACACACACACACAAAAACTTACACACACACACAAAAACTTACACACAAAAAAACTTACGCACACAAAAAAACTAACACACACACACACAAACAAACTTACACACACACACAAAAAAACTTACACACACAAAAACTTACACACACACACACACAAACTTACACACACACAAACAAAAACTTACACACACACACAGATACGAAACACACATAGAGACGACACACACATAGAGACAGCACACACACAGAGACGACACACACACAGAGACGACACACACACAGAGACAAGACACACACAGAGACGACTTCTAATGTAAGAGCAAGCATAGAGTACGGTCGCTATAGCCGCAAGCATATATCATGCTTTCATAGATGGCAGCACACCTGCTCAGATAGACACTCATAGTGAGAGACAGGCAAAAAGTTAGGTTACTTTAGGTTCACTTAGGTTAAGTGAGAGACAGGCAAAGTTAGGTGTATGGTTAGGTTAGGTTAGGTTAGGCTAGATTAAGTTAGGTTAGGTTAAGTTAGGTTAGGTTAGCCTAAGTACGCGCGCGTACGTAGGCTAACCTAACCTAACCTAAGTTAACTTAACCTAATCTAACTTAATCTAGCCTAACCTAACCATACACCTAACTTTGCCTGTCTCTCACCTAACCTAACCTAAGTGAACCTAAAATAACCTAACTTTTTGCCTGTCTCTCACTATGAGTTTGTGACTGAGCAGGTGTGCTGCCATCTATGACAACATGAAATATGCTTGCGGCTATAGCGATCGTACTCTATGCTTGCTCTTACATTAGAAGTCGTCTCTGTGTGTGTGTCGTCTCTGTGTGTGTGTCGTCTCTGTGTTTTTGTCGTCTCTGTGTGTGTGCTGTCTCTATGTGTGTGTCGTCTCTATGTGTGTTTCGTATCTGTGTGTGTGTGTAAGTTTTTGTGTGTGTGTGTAGGTTTTTGTGTGTGTGTATGTATGTTTTTTTTTTGTGTGTGTGTAATTTTTTGTGTGTGTATGTTTTTGTGTGTGTGTATTTTTTTGTGTTTTTGCATTATTTTGTGTGTGTGTAAGTTTTGTGTGTGTGTGTGTAATTTTTTGTGTGTGTGTGTAAGATTTTGTGTTCGGTTTAGTTTTAGTGTTCGTTGTAGTGTGTTTGGTTGTTATATTTTTTGTGTGTGTGTAAGTTTTTGTGTGTGTGTGTAAGTTTTTGTGTGTGTGTGTATTTTTTTGTGTGTGTGTGTGTGTAAGTTTTGTGTGTGTGTGTAAGTTTTGTGTGTGTGTGTAAGTTTTTTTGTGTGTGTAAGTTTTTATGTGTGTGTGTAAGTTTTTGTGTGTGTAATTTTTTTTGTGTGTGTAAGTTTTTGTGTGTGTTTGTTTAAGTTTTTGTGTGTTTGTTAGTTTTGTGTGTGTGTGTGTTTGTAAGTTTTTGTGTGTGTGTAAGTTTTTGTGTGTGTAAGTTTTTTTTGTGTGTGTAAGTTTTTGTGTGTGTGTAAGTTTTTGTGTCTGTAATTTTTTGTTTTTGTGTAATTTTTTGTTTTTTTGTTAGTATTTGTTTGTTTGTTATTTTTTGTTTTTGTTTTATTTTTTGTGTGTGTGTATTTTTTTGTGTGTGTGTAAGCTTTTGTGTGTGTGTGTGTGTGTGTGTGTGTAAGTTTTTGTGTGTGTGTAAGTTTTTGTGTGTGTAAGTTTTTGTGTGTGCAAGTTTTTGTGTGTGTGTTAGTTTTTGTGTGTGTGTAAGTTTTTTTTTGTGTGTGTAAGTTTTTGTGTGTTTGTAAGTTTTTGTGTGTGTAAGTTTTTTTTGTGTTTGTAAGTTTTTTTTTGTGTGTGTAAGTTTTTGTGTGTGTGTAAGTTTGTGTGTGTGTGTAAGTTTTTGTGTGTGTGTAAGTTTTTTTGTGGGTTTAATTTTTTATTTTTTTTTTTGTTTTTGTTTTTTTTTAGTTTTTTGTGTGTGTGTTAGTTTTTTTTGTGTGTGTAAGTTTTTGTGTGTGTGTAAGTTTTTGTGTGTGTGTAAGTTTTTGTGTGCGTGTAAGTTTTTTTGTGTGTGTGTAATTTTTTTTGTGTGTGTAAGTTTCTGTGTGTGTGTAAGTTTTTGTGTGTGAAAGTTTTTTTTTGTGTGTAAGTTTTTGTGTGTGTGTAAGTTTTTGTGTGTGTGTGTAATTTTTTGTGTGTGCGTAAGTTTTTTTGTGTGTATAAGTTTTTGTGTAAATTTTTGTGTGCGTGTAAGTTTTTGTGTGTGTGTGTGTAAGTTTTTGTGTTTGTGTAAGTTTTTGTGTGTGTGTTTTTTTTTGTGTGTGTGTTTGTTAGTTTTTGTTTGTGTGTGTTTAAGTTTTTGTGTGTGTGTGAGTTTTTGTGTGTGCGTAAATTTTTGTGTGTGTGTGTAAGTTTTTGTGTGCGTGTCAGTTTTTGTGTGTGTGTGTAAGTTTTTGTGTGTGTGTGTGAGTTTATGTGTGTAAGTTTTTGTATGTGTGTAAGTTTAATTGTGTAAGTTTTTTTGTTTGTGTTAGTTTTTTTGTGTGCTTAAGTTTTTGTGTGTGTGTAAGTTTTTGTGTGTGTGTGTAAGTTTTTGTGTGTTTGTAATTTTTTTGTGTGTGTGTGTAAGTTTTTGTGAGTGTGTAAGTTTTTTTGTGTGTGTGTTAGTTTTTTTGTAAATTTTTTTGTGTGTCTTAGTTTTTTTGTGTGTGTAAGTTTTTGTGTGTTTGTACTTTTTTTTTTTTTTGTAAGTTTTTGTGTTTGTGTAAGTTTTTGTGCGTGTTTAAGTTTTTTGTGTGTGTGTAAGTTTTTGTGTGTGTGTGTGTGTGTGTGTAAGTTTTTTTGTGTGTGCAAGTTTTTGTGTGTGTGTAAATTTGTGTAAGTGTATAAGTTTGTGTGTGTGTGTGTAAGTTTTTGTGTGTTTGTGTAAGTTTTTGTGTGTGTGTGTAAGTTTTTGTGTGTGTGTGTGTAAGTTTTTGTGTGTGTGTAAGTTTTTTGTGTGTGTTTAAGTTTTTGTGTGTGTGTCCATTTTGAAGTTGGAAAATATTAAATATGAATTTTTTGTGTTTTAAGTGTTTCATGACATTCTGATGTAAAAGAAAAGTATGTCTTGGTTTTGATGCATTCAAAAAGCTGTATAGTTATTGTGTTTGAAAATATTTTTTGTACCTCAAGTTTTAAATTGTGTTGTGGCTGGGCAACATAAAAAGGAACTTGAGATGAATAGCCTTTTGAAAAGTATTTATTGGTATATTTAACTCATTAGATATGTAAAGTAAAATGGATTGGGTACAAAGTAGGTGTTTCAACTTTTTAAATTGGTTTCGGAGGGTGATGATGAAAAGAAGTTGCTCTGAAATGTCTTTGAAAAGTATTGCTTGGTGTTGAGATATCCAAAAAGCTGTAAAGTAATGTTGTGGGTGACAAGGATGGATGCTTCAACTTGTAAATGGGTTGAGGAGGGAATTTAAGAAAAGAACTTGCTCTGAAATGCCTTTTGAAAAGTATTGCTGGATGTTGAGGTATCCAAAAAGCTGTAAAGTAACGTTGTGGGTGAAAAGGATTGGTACTTCAACTTGTAAAATGGGTTTAGGAAGGACATTACGTAAAGAACTTGCTCTGAAATGCCTTTGAAAACATTACATAAAGTTAGGTTTTACGTAGGCTTAAAACACTTGTGTTTTAAGTGTGTTTCATGACATTCTAAGATGTAAAAAAAAAATTATAAAAAAAAATTGGTCACTACAAACATTATTTTTCTAATATTACAAGTTGCGACACGCATATCTATATCATTTACATTTTGAAGTTAGAAAATATTAAATTTGAATTTATTGTGTTTTATGTGTGTTTCAAGACATTCTATGAGATGTAAAAAAAAAGTTAAAAAAAGTTTTGGGGGGGGGTTGGTGGGAGGGAGGGTGGAGGGATAGGGTTGAGGGATAGGGGTAGGACTTGGGCCCCAAAAGCTGTAAAGTAAAGTTGTGGGTCAAAAGGATGGGTACTTCAACTTGTAAAATGGGTTTAGGAAGGACATTACATAAAGAACTTGTTCTGAAAAATATATTCGATATATTGCTTGGTGTTGAGATATCCAAAAAACTGTAAAGTAAAGTTGTCGGTGAAAAGGATGGGTACTTCAACTTGTAAAATGGGTTTAGGAAGGACATTACGTAAAGAACTTGCTCTGAAATGCCTTTGAAAACCTTACATAAAGTTAGGTTGTACGTAGGCTTAAAACACTTGTGTTTTAAGTGTTTCATGACATTCTAAGATGTAAAAGAAAAAGTAAAAAAAAATGTCACTACAATGTCACTACAAACATTATTTTTCTAATAGTAAAAGTTGCGACACACATATCTATATCATTCCCATTTTGAAGTTGGAAAATATTAAATATGAATTTTTTATGTTTTGTGTTTCAAGACATTCTGATGTAAAAAAAAAAATTTTAAAAAAAAACTAAAAAAAAAAAACTAAAAAAAAAAAAAAACTCAAAAAAGTTTGGGGGGATTGGTGGGAGGGAGGAGGTGGAGGGGTTGGAGGGAGGGTGGAGGGATAGGGGTAGGACTTTGGGCCCAAAAGCTGTAAAGTAAAGTTGTGGGTCAAAAGGATGGGTACTTCAACTTGTAAAATGGGTTTAGGAAGGACATTACATAAAGAACTTGTTCGGAAAAATATATTCGAGGGGGAGCCAAAAGTTGGGGGATGGGACCCTTTTGTGTCTCAAATCATCTTCTAAAATGCCTCAAACTGTTTCGCCCAAATAATTCCCTAAAATGCCTAAAACAGTTTCGCCCAAATAATCCCTAAAACGCCTAAAACTGTTTCGCCCACATAATTCCCTAAAATGCCTAAAACGGTTTCACCCAAATAATCCCTAAATGCCTAAAACGGTTTCGCCCAAATCTCTAAACGTAATTTCAGCGTGTTCCCTTTGTTTTGACATCCCTGCGCTGTCACATTTGAAATTCCTAGGAAATCCTTTCCCGCGTTAATCTCTTCATCTCTAAGATCAAAACATTCACCCGGAGTCAATTCTCCTAGATGAACACTAACAAATCAATCAACCTTGACATCATCTGTCAGACATTAATGAACTTCGCCCGGAAACAATCAACCTTGACATCATCTGTCAGACGTTAATGAACTTCGCCCGGAAACAATCAACCATGACATCATCTGTCAGACCCTTATAAACTTCGCCCGGAGACATTTCTCGGAAACGTGTTCTCCCTAGGGAGGCTATGCCCATATTTGGTGTGGGGTCGGGACTGACAGCACAGGTGTTCTCCCTAGGGACTCTATGCCCATATTTGGTGTGGACGTGGGACCTCCTGAGGCCTTTCTACTGGCGGCTAGCCTGAAGATTTTTTATATAGCCATTTTTTTGAAAATAGACCAAAGAAAATATAACAAAGGCTCCAGGGATACCCCCCCCCCACGAGAATCCGGGGGTAAGTGTTGTAAAATGAGTCCTGGGGGCATATAAGGTTTTTATGGAATGGATGTCGTATAAACGTCGAAGGGGGCTTATTCGATTGTAAATCAGAATTTAGTGTCATTTCCAACACTCAAAAGTCATCGGAAGGAAACTAGCCCCCCCTCCCAAGGCTTTTTCCCTAAATGCATCCAATCAACATTTTGAGATAGCAACTTTGTTCAAAATAGTTTAAAATAAAAAAACAAAGACTTCGGGATCGACTCATCCCCGCAAACCGGGGGCAAGTGTTGTAAGGTATGTCCCGAGGGCATATAGGGTTATATTTAAGGGCTGGTCATATTAACTTCAGAAATGGCTCGTTTAATTAGAAATTGAAAGGTCTAGTTACCTTTTTATGAGTCATCAAAACTGATCGGGGGTATCTACCTCCCCCCCCCCCCCTCATGCCTTTTCCCTCAAAAACATCCGATAAAAACTTTGAGATAGCCATTTAGTTTAAAATAGTCCAAAATTCAAATTACTTTAAATTAGGGACTGAGAAATCCTCCATAGCACCCGGACAAGAATTATAACTTATGTAAGTTCTTAAGAATCGAAAGTGATCAAAAAGTAACAAGCCCCCTCCCCCTTGTGCTTTTTTTCTCCAAATGCATCATCAAAATTTGAAATAACTATTTTGTTCAAAATAGTCCAAAATTTAAACTACTATAACTTAGGGGTTGAGAATACTTCCAACTGGGGCAAGGATTTTAATTTATGTAAGTTGCCCATTATTAGAATATAAGGTTCTGTGGAAGGGGTGGTCGTATTAACTTTGGAGCGTGCTCATTCGATCGAAAATTGAAACTTCTAGCTCTTCTTTATGAGTCAAACGTAATCAATGGCCAACTAGCCCACGTCCCGCTTTACATCTGGTCAAAATTTGGAGATAGGCAACGAATTATGTTACGAATATTTTATTTTTTTCTTATTAAAACATTGAAAATAAATATAGAAATTACAGTAAAATTAAATTTTGAACTGATGAGCTTCAGCAATTAATATCATCATATACCAAACACTCAGTTCTATTTTATTTTGTTTTGTCCAAGACAGTTCGAGACAAAAATAGTTTCACTACAGACAAGAGATCGTATATTTCCCCCTTCCCTAATTACAAAAGTCTAAAGCCTACTGCGTCATTGGTGCTTCACTGAAAGCAAATTATATTACAAATATTTTCTTTTACAGTTATTGCAGCATTGAAAATGAAAATAAAATTATAGTGAAATACAATCTTAAACTGATGATCTTTCAACAATTAATAGTATTATATATCAAACATTCAGTTTGATTTTATTTGTACTTTTTAAGACTGTTCAAGAGACATAAATTTTTCAGTAAAGCGGCAATAACGCAGTGGGTTTTAGACCTTACAGCGAAAGGAAGCAAAACCCAAACTCTTCATTGTAGAGATTTTTGTTGGTTTCATTTGGATTTGCATTTTCAATTTAAGTTTCACTCTTAAAGATTTATTTACTCATTCATATTTGTAACTATTGTTTGTTTGTTTGTTTGCTATGATTGTTTATTTAACTTCTGTTTCGTTTTTGGTTTCATTTATTCTTTAATAGTAATTTATGGTTGTTTCGAGTTTGAGTTATTGTAGGTTTCAGTTTCTTCCGATCTTAAGTTTCATTTGGCGTTTAGTTTTCTTTAAAAAACTTCTTTTTCAGAAAGTTTTTTTTTTTAATATAGTGAAAAGCGGATATTTCTTTGCAAAACACTCAATTCTTTGCTGATTTTATTGAATTCTTTTTAGGTGATTGTCCAGCGTAGTCAAAAAGAAAAGTATTTGCCACCTTTAGATAAGACGAAGTTTCTCGTACCTCAGGATCTAGCAATGTCACAATTTATCACTGTTATTAGGTAAGTGGATACATGAGTGCCAACCAAGGACGTACACATGGGCCCCTCAGTTCCCTTCTCTCCATATTTTTCTCAATGATTTACTTTCTGTATAATTTACAACTTTATTCATTTTTTCGAATCCCCCTCCCTGGAACAAGTTCCTATCAACTAGCCTGGTGTCACACCACACCTATACTATTACGAAATTGCTATTCAAAATCAAGAAGCTATTTACTATCTATAACAAATTTTATAAACTGACCTTTAACTTTACCTTTGGTTGGATTGGACCCTTCTATTATGCCCTTTATTTTAGGAACTTTCCGATATGGCCGAGGCCAACCATCCATGATCTTTACCCCGCATCAAATGTGTCATGTATGCCGGAAGGCTTGGTGCACGACCCATTCCGATATTATTTTTGGTTTAGTAGTATTCTGGTGAATTTGAAGTACCATTAAGATATAATATTTTTTGTCTCCTGGAGCTATTTTAGATTCATACCTGAAAATCACAGTTTTTAGGGATTTATTCTTTTGGCTGTTTCAAAATTTTTAGTTTTCAGGGCAGCATGACGCTTTTATCAGTGTTACCATGTTACCATGTTGGACCGTGAAAACAAATGAGTGAAATTAATTTGTTAAATTTAATAACGCTTTTTGTCCACAAAAATTCAAAATTAGCAGTCTGTTGGATCCCAAAAACAACGACGCCTTCAAACGAAAGCCACGCCTCCTTAAGCTATTTGGTGCCATATGTTGTTTTTTTTTTTGCTGATGTGAGCTTAGTTCTATGATTATCTACCTTAGTTCTGCTCTAGGATGGATGGATGATAGACTATCTATCAACAAGTGAAAATGACCTCATTTTTATACAATCCTGAAAAAGGCTTATGCCTCTCACTCAGACTATCTATCTTGGCTTTTTCTCCAATTAATTCCACAAAACAAGTTTTTTAAAGAAAAGTCAAGAAATCCATTAAGCAAAAATTTATCAAGAATAAAATCAAATAATCTACCAAGTGTGAAACTACCGCAAATCTGCATCAATAAATCAATGAAACCCAAAACGAACCGAAATTACAAGAGATAACAAAGTCTACCATTAGATGAGCAGAAATTAACATAAGTTGGGCTCAAAACCCATAAGCCTTCCCAAGGCCAGAACATAATTTGCACTTTACTGAAAAAATATAAATGTTTACTTTTATAACTTTAATAAATCAAATAATATTAACATTTTGATTACTAAATATCAGTATATGTATATTAAACTGACAATACACATTGATTTGTATTTTTTTGAGTAAAGTGCAAATTATGTTCTGGTCTTGGGAAGGCATAGGGGTTTTGTACCCCTATGCCTCGTACTATCGTACTATGTACAATCGTACTATGTGTTAACATTGGGTAAAGTCCATAACTTTCAGCCCTCTCCCTGGGGACTTCGGGGGATGAAGTCATCCTAAAAGACATAGTTATCATATTTTCGACCATGCTGAACAAAATGGCTATCTCAAAATTTTGATCGGGTGACTTTGGGAAAATATGTGAGAGGGAGGGGGCCTAGTTGCCCTCTATTTTTGTGGTCCCTTAAAAAGGGCACTATAACTTTCAATTTTCGTACCAATGAGCCCTCCCACGATATTCTAGGATCACTGTGTCGACACGATCACCCCTGGGGAAAAAAACAACAAAAAAACAAATAAACACGCATCCGTGATCTTTCTTCTGGCAAAAAATGCAAAATTCCATATTTTTGTAGATAGGTGCTTGAAACCTCTACAGTAGGGTTCTCTGATACGCTGAATATGATGGTGTGATTTTCATTAAGGTTCTATAACTTTTAGGGGGTCTTTCCCTCTTTTTTCTAAAATCAGCCAAATTTTACGCGTAACTTTTGATGGGTAAGACTAAACTTGATGAAATTTATATATTTGAAATCAGCATTAAAATCTGATTCTTTTGATGTATCTATTGGTATCAAAATTCCGTTTTTTAGAGTTTCGGTTACCATTGAGCCGGGTTGCTCCTTACTTACAGTTTGTTACCACAAACTGTTTGAAAATTCCAAGCCTTCCAATCACTTTCGACTATTAAAAAGAGCACAAGGCCTTTCGATCTCTAATCAAATGAGCCCTTTTTGAGTTTCGACGACAACGCTTTCTGTAAACACCTTATATGCCCCCAGGGCATAAATTACAACCCCCTAAGGGCTGTGAGGGTGGTTGTCATCCTCTAAGACATAATTTCCAGACCTGTCAACTACGTTAAACGAAATGGCTATCTCAAAATTTTGATTGGATGTGTTTGACAAAATGGTGGGAGTGAGAGGGGCGTTTTTCGCTCTCCCATCACTTTCAACTATTAAAAAAGGCACTAGCCCTTTCAATTTCCAATCAAATGAGCCCTTTTGAAGTTTCTACGGCAACGCTATCAATAAAAACCTCATATGGCTCCAGGGCATAACTTACAACCCTTGCCCGAGGGCTGAGGTTGTCATCCTCAAAGACCTAATTTCCAGAACAGTGTACTACGTTGAACAAAATGGCTATCTGAAGATTTTGATTGGATGGGTTTGGGGGAATGGTGCGTTTGAGAGGGTGGTTATTTACCCTCCAATCACTTTCGACTATTAAAAAGGGCACTAGTCCTCTCAATTTCCAATTGAATGAGCCCCTTTTGAAGTTTTTACGACAACTCTTATCTATAAAAACCTTATATGCCCCCAGGGCATAACTTAAAACCTTTGCCCTGGGGGCTCTGGGGGGTTTATCATCCTTAAATACTTAATTTCCAGAACTTTCGACCACGCCGAGCAAAATCGCTATCTCTAAACTTTGATTGAATGTGTTTGGAAAATGGTGGGCGTGAGAAGGGGGTTAATTACTCTCCACTCACTTTCGACTATTAAAAAGGGCAATTTCAATTTCCAAACACATGAACCCTTTGTGAAATTTCTGCAACAGTTTTTAATAGGGATTTTATTTGTCCCCAGCGCATAACTTATTACCCTTAAACAAAGGATGGTGAGGGAGTGGTCATTCTAAAAGTCTTAACTTCAAGAATATTCAAGAAAGATGAATAAAATGGATACCCCAAACTGTTGACTTGATATGTGTGGGGAAATAGTGCGCGTGAGGGGGGGGGGGTAGTTGACCTCCAATCATTTTCGACCATTAAAAGGGCATTAGCCCTTTCAATTTCAAATTGAATGAGCCCTTTTAGATTTTTTTACAACATCGCTTTCTATAAAAAACCTTACATGCTCCCAAGACATGACTTACAACCCTTGCCCTGAGAGTTGTGGGGGGGGGGGGGCTGTCATCCTTAAAGACCTAATTTCCAAAACTTCCAACTACGTTGAATAAAATGGCTATCGCAAAATTTTGATTGTATGCGTTTGGGGAAAAGGTGGGCGTGAGATGGGGGGTAGGTGCCCTCGAATCGCCTTCTACTTCTAAAAAGGGCACTAGCCTTTTGAATTTTCGAACGAATGAGCCCTTTTTCAAGTTTCTACGACAAAGATTTCAATAAAGACCTTACATGCCCCCAGGGCATAACTTATAACCCTTGCCCTTTCTTAGTTTGTTGCTTGCCTTCCAATCACTTTCAACTATTAAAAAAGGGCACTAGCCATTTGAATGTCTAATCAAATTAGCAAATTTTGAAGTTTCTACGACAATGCATTCTAGAAAAACCTTATATGCCCACGGGCATAACTTGTAACCTTTATCCTGAGGGCTGTGGGGGAGTGTCCTCCTCAAAAACTTAATTTCTATCTCGAAATCAACTACGATGAACAAAATGGCTATCTAAAAATTTTGCTTGGATGTGTTTGGGGCAAAGGTGGGCGTGAGAGGGCGATTAGTTGCCCTCAAATCACTTTCGACTATTAAAAAGGGCGCTAGACCTTTGAATTTCCAATCGAATGAGCTCTTTCAAGTTTCTACGACAAAAATTTCGATAAGAACTTATATGCCCCCAGGGCATAACTTATAAACCTTGCCCTGAAGACTGTGGTGGGAGTGTCCTGCTCAAAGGTATAATTTCCTGAACTTGAAACTGCGTGAAACAAAATAGCTATCGCAAAATATTGATTGGATGTATTTGGGGAAAAGGTGGGCGTGAGAGGGGGTCTAGTTGCCCTCAAATCACTTTCGACTTTGAAAAATGGCTCTAGCCCTTTGAATTTGAAATTGGAAGAATTCTTTTTCAAGTTTTTACGACAGATATTTTATTGAAGATCTTATGTGCCTCCAAGGCATAACTTATTACCCTTGCGCTAACGACTGTTGGGGGAGTGTCCTCCTTATAAGTATAATTCTCAGTGCTTTAAACTGCGGAACAAAATAGCTATCAAGAAAGCGTTACCATCTGAGTTTGGGAAAATGGCAATCATGAAAGGAGTGTTAGTTGCCCTCCAATTCCTTTCGACTGTCAAGAAAGGATCAAGCCATTTCACCGTTCATTCAAAGAAACTCTCTTCGTAGTTCTACAGCAACACTTCCTTTAAAAACCTTATATATGAAGACATTAAAAATTGAATATAAATAGGAAATAAGAAATTATTATTTAAATATTAAATAATTAAATAAATTATTAAATAATTATTATTAAGTAAAGAAAGCAAAGCTCCGGTTGTAATTGCCAACATGGTAAGAAGGGGCCTATGGTAAATAAGAATAAAATTTTGTTGAGCATTTTGGGTGCACTGGGACAATCCGTCCGGTGCAGGGGAAGGAAGAGAGGGTTTCTAAATTTATGTTATGAAGACATCTGACAAAAAATGGGGTCGCATCTCAGGCTATTTTTAGTAAGTAAGTAAGAGCTAGTGTCCAGTGCGCCTTTTGGGATCCAGAGTGGATGCGGTCTTCGGGGGGGGGGGGGGGGTAGAGGAAGTTCTATTGTATTTTTGTCATCATGACATCTAGCACAAGGAGTTATTTGATCTCAACCGAACTTTGTCAGGAGCAAAAGTGACGGTCCCGATTGTGTCTTTGGGAGTCCGTACCCGTTTTAACATCTATAGGGGGATGGTGTCGCTAAATTCCTGTAAAAAAAAGACATATATTAGAGCGTGTAATCGGATCTAGTCAAACTTGAATGGGTATAAGAGTAAGGTGCCTAAATGGAGGGTATCCCTGAATTCTTGTCAATATAATGTCATTCTAAGCTTTTTCACAGTGTAGTTTCGACCACTGTGTGGGATGAGGTAGGGATGGAGTCTAAATTCTTGTCATAAACATATCCGACTGAAGGAACGTGTATCACACCAAACTCGGTGGAAAATAAAAGCTGGGCTCTATGCGTCCCTTTTTCATCTGTATTCATAATGGGTAACCGTCGCTGCACGAAGGCTTGGGACAGGGGGTCTAACTAAAGACAGTTCATATAGAATAGAATATGATTTTTTGGCTAAAATAGCATAAAAGCTAGCATAAGCATGTCAAAATTACCATAACAAAACAAATCTTATGGGATAAACATAAAACAAAAAATTGAATCAATAATAAAACGGATGTTAGGGGATAAACGTAAAACAAAAGTTATATCAATCATTAAAATGGGAAACAAAATAGGGGACAAAAGAGTTTTGTACCTCATGGTCAACATCTTGGGATGCAAGTTAAGTTGAGTATTCAGAGCTCAACAAGCGTCGAGTGTTGTATTAGTAAGGGTTGGGGGATTTTCTTCAAAAGGAGGGAGAAAACATCAAGGGTAGTCAGAACTAAGGCACTTCTGACCAAAGTTCATGACGAGGATGTGATGTCGTTATTCCAATGTAATAAGTTCAAGTCTAGCCTAACCTTCATCGTATGTAGTATAGGCAGTCCCCAGAATAATTTTTATTGCTGTTTTTTGAATACTTTCAATTTTAAAACATTGGTCTTTGGTCAATCCTGGGTTCCAGACAGGACAAGCGTATTCCAGACAGGGCCTTATATATGACAAATAAATTATTTTAAGGTTTTGGATTGATACGGAGAACCGTTTGAGAAGAGAGGAAGATTTAAGGAGAAAATAACCTGACTTAAATAAGTGGGAAATGTGGGAGTTCCATTTAAGGTCGTTGTCCAACTGCACACCAAGCAGTTTAACAGTATTTAAATATGGGGTATTGATAGGAGGTATATTTTTAAAAAAAAAGAAAATAGCATGAAACTGCTTTTGGGTATGCTTAAGTTTAGTCTAACATTGACAAGATTATTCCTTAAATTGTCAATGAGTTAATTGAGTGTGGCATTCTAACCATTAGATGTTTGACAAAGATTCAGTAATGTCAAATCATCTGCAAATTTAAGAGTTGTCAAAACTTGGTAAAACATTATTAAAAACTATTAAAAATGCTAAAGGACCTAACTTAGTCCCTTGAGGTGCTCCAGAGGAAATCGAGGAAAAGCCTGATGAATCCCCGTTAGGGAGGACTACACATTGTTCACAGCCTGACAAAAAGCTAGCTACCTTACTTAAAACAAAATCTCTTGCACCTAAAGCCCTTGCATTATCTATAACTGTCTGATGATCCAAATTGTCCAAGGCTTTGCTAATATCAGCAAAAACAGCCTCAACGTAGGAACTATTCAACTCAAGATGTTTGAAAATAGTATCAAGTATATTAATTAAGCAATTCGTGATGCTATGATTCAGCCTAAAGCCAAACTGATTTGGGTTGATTTTATCATGAATGTCGTCAAAAAGAAAATGGTAAATAAAACTTTCAAAGATTTTAGAGAAAATGGGGGTTTTTGATATTGGTCTTAAGTCAGAGGGAACTTTTGGGTTCTTAGTTTTTGGTATAGGAGATATTATAGCTTGTTTAAAACACACTGTAAAAATACCATCTCCTGAACATTGGTTTAAAACAACAGTTAGAGGTACACTTAAATGCCTGAAGCATTCCGCACTCAACATGACACGAATATTCCCTGGGTATATCGACCTATTTCTGTCAGGAGTTTTAAGTTTAAGTTGGGCCTGATGAATTTCGATCACAGGAATGTCACTCACTGCACTGTTGGCAGGCATAGGCTGGAGTGGCGGGTGAATTTTACAAATTGAAGCAAAATGATCATTTATGACATCCGCACCCACTGGGTCACCATTACTGTCCAGTAAGAAAGATTTTGAAGAGACCTTTCCCATGAGATCTTGGACACTTTTGTGGAATTATTTGAAAAAAACTACGTTTTCTAAAGAGTTATAGCGGATGAGACGCAAGTTTGAACCTTATACAGTACAGGGATTAGCAGGTACTGTTGTGGGTCTGCCATCCCCCAAATCCCTGCTTCCACATATGAAAGGGGCTGTGCCCTCCTCAACGCCTCGCTCTTTAAGCTAAAGTTTTTATTGTTTAAAAAAAAGAGTTGAGAAAGTCAAACTTTAGCGTAAAGAGCGAGGCGTTGAGGATGGCACAGCCCCTCCTCAAATTTTTAGGATAAGCTCCCGGGCCCTAGGAAAGCTTAACCTCTAAATTTCAGCTCAATCGGACAACGTTAAAGGGCTGTGGTCGGAGGGTCGAAACTTCCGGCCCACTTTTACCCATGAAGATAAAGTCGGAGGGGGGTGAAATTTTGCAAGTTTCTTAGTTGGAGCTTGGGCTACAAAATGCGATCACCGCTGTCTCTCTGCGACCGCTAAGACCGGAAATCGCTTAACATTGTGGTGGGTCGCCTCTTTAAAGAGGCACAAGTGTGCCTCCTTGATTTCTTAGGGTCCGAATACAATAACTTATTGAGCACGTGCGCACCATGCTCCTTAAAATGCTCCTTTGATGGTAGGAAGGGGGAAGGTCCTCTCTGGGGCCCAATTTTAATACTTTTTGAAGAAATTATTCCAAATCTCCCAAATCAAGCCAATTTTCCCAAATCAAGTGAAAATGACAGTAAAAACCGTAAAATGAGCCATATAGTAAACAAAAAAGGGTAAAGATATACTAGAAAAAACTGACCCGTTCCTTTGGCAACTTGAATTATGCAAGCTTATCTGCTGGGGGGGGGACAGGGGTCTGGTGGGATAAACTGGGGTCTGGGGGGGGCAAACTGAGGTCTTGGGGGAGGGCGGAGGTCTTGGGAGGTGCAGTTGCCCCCCCCCCCCTACTCCATAGCAAATTGAGCCCCTGTTCGTCATAAAGAGCATAATTTCTGTTTATTTTAAGTTTTAACGTCGCTCTTTACTTTCACTTGAAAAAGTATTTTCATTCATAGTATTATCAAAACCCAGACACACAAAATTTCGCAATGTGATTCCTCTTCGTCTGGCTTGTCCAACCAATCTATCGATTAATCATTTATATTAGAGGGGTTGTACTCGGCATGTAAAGTGAGTTTCCGCTTTTGCTATAGCTTAAGCTTACAGTAGTTCGTATTTGCGTACATGTATTGGCGTTTAATTTCAAAGCACGTAATTGGAAGTAAGGTCCTGTCCTGCCTCTCTACTTGAGAATACAAATTGGTTTATAAAAGAACACATGAAATTAGGGTACTTGTGTCTTTTCCAGTAAGCACTCGAGAATTTGGATCTGCAGATAAGACAAAAAAATTGGTCAAAAGAGAGGTGCGTGAGTCCTCAGGTGAGCCAAAGTCTTGCACTGCGATTGCACTAATGGCTGGAAGATATTAATAATAGAACACTAATTGCTTATTTTATGACTAAAAAGTTCAGGGTATCAGTTATAGTAGTATACGCCCCTTTAGAACCGACTAACGGAGATACTAGTGACTCAGATGAATTTTACTTACAGTTCCAGGAGCAAATAAACTGGACCCGGGGCAGAAATATGGTGTTTTTATTATAAGATTTTAACGCCCAGGTCGGTAGAAATAGGGATAGATGGTATCCTAGCCTAGGAAAATTTGGTGTAGGAAAAGAAAATAGTAATGGATACAGACTTTTGCAATTTTGTAGGCATAAAAATCTAGCTATAATCAGTACAGTGTTTAGTCATAAAATTGCTCATAAGTTAACATGGTATTCACGTGATGGCAAGACATCAAACCCTATTGATTATGTTGTTGTAAACCAGAAACTGGAAGGATCAATAAAAGATACTGGGGTATACAATAGCGCTGTTATTGATGTTAAAAATAAAGATCACCATCTAGTAGTGTCAAGGGTTAATTTAAAGCTGAAATATCGGAAGGGTAACTACAACCAATATCATAACTTCCCGGGAAGTTATGATATTGGTAGACTCCAGGATGAGAATTTGAGAGAAAATTTCCAGGAACAGTTGACTAAACTTGAGAGTTTAGAATTTGATGATGTGGAAGATGGTTGGAATAATTTGAGAAAAATAATTTGTGAAGTTGCTGAAGGTGTCTTAGGGAAGAAAGCTAGGACTGCAGCTAAGAATATTAGTGAAAAAGCTTTATGTTTAATAGAAAGGAGAAAGGACTTGTACAAGAATGATCTGAGTGATAGAACATATGAAAGCAAAAGGAATGTAAAGAAAGTGGAGAAAGCATTAAAATATGATCTAAGGAGGTGTGAAGTGAAGGCCATGGATAAAATTGCCGAGGATCTGGAAGATGCAGCTAGACGGTATAATAGTAAAATATTGTCCTGGCATGTTAACAAATTGAGAGGGGATAGTCAATCCGGACCTGGCCCAGTTAAAGATAGGAAAGGAGCCGCAATTAGCGATAAGGAAAAAACTAAAGAGAGATAGGCCGAACATTTTGAGAGTTTGCTTAACCGAGATAGAGTTGCAGGAAAAGATATAGTATTTTGTGATACCTTAGATGTGAAGGAAGATTTGTTTTGTGAGGAGGAATTAGCGACAGTACTAAAAGGATTAAAAAATAATAAGGCTCCAGGTACTGATAGGGTGGTAAATGAGTTTCTTAAATATTGTGGCTCTGAGGCGCTCTGAGGTTAGAAATAAGTTACTAAAGATTATGAATATGATTTTTGAAAAAGGGGAAGTACCTAACGATTTTAGGAAAACCTTAATTAAGCCACTTTATAAGAAAGGGGATAAAAGTGAGGGTGGTAATTATCGAGGCATTAGTCTGGTCTCTGTAGGTAGTAAATTACTTAGTAATATGATACTTTTTAGACTGAGAGATGCCGTAGACAAAGTTTTAATAGAAGAACAGTGCGGTTTTAGAAAAGGTAGAGGATGTGTCGACCAAATTTTCACTCTTATGCTAATAACTGAGAAGTGCCTGAGTTTTCAAACACCTTTGGTCCTCAGTTTTATAGATTATGAGTAAGCGTTCGATTCTGTTGATAGAATAGCTTTAGTAAAAGTTTTATCCTTGTATGGTATACCAGGCAAATACATTAAAGTGATTAGTGCTATGTATGAGAATAACACTGCTGCGGTTAAGGTAGGAAGTAAGGTTAGCAGCTGGTTTTGTATTAAATCAGGAGTTAAGCAGGGTTGTGTTCTATCTCCTTTTATATGGATTATTTTGATGGACTTTGTCTTAAGGAGCACAGGAAAGGCAATGGGAGACCACGGAATCAAATGGGGAGGAAAAAGTCTCCTGGACTTAGATTATGCTGATGATTTAAGCATCCTAGATGAAAGTGTGAGCAAAATGAATGGAGTCTTAGAGATTTTGCGAGTTCAGGGTGCTAGAATAGGTTTAAAAATTAATGTTAAGAAGACTAAGTCACTAAGGCTAGGAATAAGTGAAGATGAAAAGGTGACTGGGTAATGAAAAGATTGATCAGGTGGGCAGCTTCACTTTCATTCGTAGTATTATTAGTAAAGATGGTGGGAGCAGTGAAGATGTTAAAAGTAGAATAGCCAAGACTCAGGGTGCTTTTTCACAGTTAAAAAAAGTTTGGAAGAATAGGAAGATAAATCTTCAAACAAGGATTAGAATATTAGAAGCTATAGTGATGACAGTGGTCAAATATGGCTCTGAAGCATGGGCTCTCCGAAAAGCGGATGAAGATTTGCTAGATGTTTTCCAGAGAAATTGCTTAAGGATTGTTCTGGGTACACGGCTGACTGACCGTATTTTAAACAATAGGCTATACGAAAAATGTGGTTCAATACCGCTCTCTAGGGCTATAATGAAAGAAAGGTTGAGGTGGCTAGGACACGTTGTTCGGATGAAGGATGACAGATTGCCGAAGATTGTTCTTTTCGGCCAGCCATCTAGGGTTAAACGGAAAGTAGGTCGTCCTAGTCTGGGGTGGGAGAATGTAAGAAAGAAAGGTTTAAAGGAAATGGGAACTTCGTGGGAGGGTGTAAAGAGGATGGCTTTGAATAGATTGTGAGAAAGTAGGGGTGTTCGTAGCTATTTGGGTCACAAGTGGCTTGTCGCTGCAGTTAGTTGTTAGTAGTAGTAGTAGTAGTAGATTATAGCTGTCAGTATTCGAAGAAAATTAGCTTAGGCTCAGTTGAAATCTACGTTTCAGGTATATTTTAATTAAATATTATATTTTGATTAAATATTTAATATATAGAGATGGTACTTGTTGGGTTAGGTTAGGTATTGAATATAATGCGTTCTCTGCTGCCCCCTACCATAATTCTTTGTTGTAGTTACTAAAGTATTGCGTTTTCATCATATTTTGGTATATTTCATTAGTATTAACCTAACTTCACTTCTCGAGGGTGTACTGGATAACACACAAGTACCGAAATTAGTACCAAGTTGCCTTTTTTGTCCAAAAAGATTCCTATTGTTAGCAGTGGTGTAGCCATAGAAAAGGAGCTAGGGAAATTCATCCCTACCACCCTCCCTCCACTGACAATATAGATCTTTGGGTAATGGTCTAAAATGGCGGGTGTCCTAAAGAAGATATGATAGAACAAAAGAGACATTTTTCGGTTGCTAATGTTATGCTCGTTTTTGTGGTTTTGTTCGTGTTTTTGAAAGCTTACCGCCACCCCCTTCTAATGGTCTCGTGTAGCCCAAGACTATAGGAAAAAAAACTAACAAAAACGCTGGAATGGTGGAAAGTATCAATGAGTCATATTTTTCTTTGTTTTTTTTTTTAAATTTCCATCAGTTATTGAATCAGTTTGCATCAATTATTCCCTTTTTTTTACATAGCTTAAGATTATATGAGACCATTCGAGGATAGGCTTGCTTTCCTTACTTTGAGGCCAAAGAACCTTTTAAATTATTAAATTATATGAAACAAAATTTTGCTCTAATGTGTTTCCTCATTTCTTATGAAATTCTCAAGATATTTAGAAGTTTCTCGTATTTTCCATATTCAGTATATCCTGTTCTCTCACTCAAACGAATGCTTGGAAAATGCAGCTTTCAAGATCGAAATCAGTTCAACCAAATTTTGGATACCCAAGAAAACCTTTCTTGAGGAAAGAACTGGTGCTTAATAGCAACCAAAAATCGTAAACACGTTTTTTTCCGTTTTCGTGTGAAGCTTATGTGGGTGTTATATAGCGGCCTTTGAGGTACCGCGGCCCTATTGACGAGTGTTCGTCGTTGACAATAGTATACTAAATGAACTATGGATAGTGGCTTTTGCGACTAAAAGTATCCTCGCAATATAAATCTGATTTATTTTCTAGAAATCGTATGGCCATAGGTTCTACACAAGCATTCTTTTTATTGATTAATGGAAAAAGTATGGCGTCTATGTCACAAACATTAGCAGAGATCTATCATGAACATAAGGACTTGGATGGATTCTTGTACGTTACATATTCATCAGAAGAAACGTTTGGCAGTAACAGTTCTTCCATTCACTCTCTTCAACATTTAGATTCTTTGTAAGTAGACGCTATGGCGTATTTAAACTTTTTCAGACTAGGTAGCTGTCATTTGGCACAGTCTAAATAGATATGCAGACCTAGAGTTTTCTTCCAATGTTCTAAGACGTGGGCATGTGTGAATAATAAGTTAGCGATTTCACAGATAAGGCAGCGTTTTATTTTGCAAATATTTTAGACAAGGCCATATGCAGGGGGGCTAGGGGATTTGAACCCCCCCCCCCGTAATGTTTGTCTGACTCGTAAAAAAAACATAACAAAAATGAATATAAACATATTTTTGATGCGGTTTTTAGCTTTTTATCCCCAGGGCATAACTTACAACCCTTGCCTTGAGGGCTGGGGGGATTTGTTATCCTCAAAGACATAATTTCCAGAACTTTCTTATAGGCTTAACAAAATGGCTATATCAAAATTTTGATTGGAAGTGTTTGGGGAAATGATAGGCGTGGAGGGAGACATTTGCCCTCTGATCACTTTCGACTAATAACAAAGGCACTACTCCTCTCAATTTCCAATCGAATGAGCCCATTTTGAAGCTTCTACGACAACGCTTTCTATAAAAACCTTATGTGGCCCTAGGGCATAACTTACAACCCTTGCCCTGAGGGCTGTGGGGGGTTGTCATCCTGAAAGACTTAATTTCAAAGACCAATGAACAAAATTACCTTATCAAAACGTTGATTGGAAATGTCTGGGGAAATGTTGGGCGTTGGGGGGGGGCTATTCTCCCTTGTGATTACTTTCGACTATTAAAAAGGGCAATAGCCTTCTCAATTTACAATTAAAAGAGCCCTTTTTGAAGTTTTTACGATATAAATTTCTATATGACATTATAGGCACCCAAGACATAGCTTACAACCTTAGCCCTCAGGGCTGTTGAGGTTTATTATACTCAAAAACATCTTTTCCGGACTCTTCAGCTACGTTAAACAAAACTGCCATATCAAAACGTTGATCGGGAGTGGTTAAGGATATGATGGGTGTGGGGGGAGTGGGGTATTCACCCTGCAATCGCTTTTGAATATTAATAAGGGTACTAGACCTCTAAATTCTTAATTATTTTATTCCTTTTTGAATTGTCCATGAAAACGCTGGGAAATACCTAATTTCCAGAACCTTAGACTACGTTGAGCAAAATCTCTATCTAAAAATTTTGATTGAATGTGTTTGGGGAAATGGTAGGCTTGATAGGGGCGTCAGTTGCCCTCGAATGACTTTCGGCTATTAAATAGGGCACTAGCGCTTTCAATTTCCAGTCGAATGAGCCCTTTTGAAGTTTCTACGACAACGCTTTCTGTAAAAACCTTATTTGCCCCCAGGGCATAAATTACAATCCTTTCGTAGAGGGCTGTGAAGGGAGTGTCATCCTCAAAGACATAATTTCCTGACTTTTCAACTACGTTGAAAAAAATGGCTATCTCAAGATATTTTTTGGATGTTTTTAGAGGATTGATGATTTTCGGATGGTTGCTAGATTTCTTTCAATCCATTGCCACACTTCAAAATTGAACCAGCCCTTCGGCATTTTAGATGCTCATACCACAACGCTATAGTAGAACCTTATGTGCCCCCGGGACATAACTTATAGCCTTTCCCCTGAGGGGTATGAGGGGGGGGGTTGATCATCCTCAAAGACATAATATGTTTGTGCAAATGGTGGGCGTGAGAGGGGGGTTAGTTGCTCTCCATTCCCTTTTGACTATTGAAAAGGGCACTAGCCCTCTCAATTTTCAATTGAATGAGCCCCTTTTAAAGTTTTTACGACAAATCTAAAAAACCTTATATGCCCCCCAGGGTATAACTTACAGCCCTTGCCCTGAGGGATCTGAGGGGGTTGTCATCCTGAAAGACGTAATTTCCAGAATTTTTAACTACGTTAAACAAAATGAATTTTTCAAAATTTTGATTGGATGTGTTTGGGGAAATGGTAGGCGTGATAGGGGGGTTAGTTGCCGTCTAATTACTTTCAACTATTAAAAAGGGCAATAGCCCTTTCAATTTTCAACCGGATGAGCCCTTTTTGAAGTTTTACGACAACACTTTCTATAAAAACCTCATATGCCCCCAGGGCATAACTTACAACCCTTGCCCTGAGGGCTCTGAGGGGGTTGTGATCCTCAAAAACATAATTTTCAGAACTTGTAACTACGTTGAAAAAAATGGCTATCTCAAAATTTTGATTGTATGTGTTTGGGGAAATGCTGGGTGTGAGAGGGGGGTATGTTGCCCTCCAGTTACTTTCGACTATTAAAAAGACCACTAGCCATTTCAATTTCCAATGGAATGAGCCCTCTTTAAAGTTTCTACAACGCTTTCTATAAAAACCTTATAATCCTTGCCCTGGGGGCTGTGTGTGTGGGGGGGGGGGGGTTTGTCATCATTAAGGACCTAATTTCCAAACCTTTCAACTACATTGAACAAAATGGTTATCTAAAAATTTTGATTGTATGTGTTTGGGGATAAGGTGGCGTGAGAGGGGGGTTAGTTGCCCTCCAATCACTTTCAACTATTAAAAAGCGCACTAGCCCTTTGAATTTCCAATCAAATGCGCCCTTTTTAAGTTTCTACGATAAAGCTTTCAATAAAAACCTTATATGCCCCCAGGGTATAACTTATAACCCTTTCCTTGAGGACTCTGAGCGGGTCATCGTTCTCAAAGACCTAATTTCAAGAAATTTCAACTACGTTGAATAAAATGGCTATCTCAAAATGTTGATTGGATGTGTTTGGATAAATAGTGGGCGTGGAAGGGGTGTTAGTTGCCTTCAAATCACTTTCGACTATTAAAAAGGACACTAGCCATTTCAATTTCCAATCTAATGAGCCCCTTTTGAAGTTTCTATGACAACGCTTTCTATTAAAACCTTATATACCCCCAGGGCATAACTTATAACTATTGCCCTGAGGGCTATGGGGGGGGGTTGTCATCCTCAAAGACCTAATTTTCAGAAATTTCAACTGCGTTGAAAAAAAATGGCTATCTCAAAATTTTGATTGGATGTGTTTGTGGAAAAGGTGGGCGTGAGAGGGGGGTTTGTTGCCCTCCAATCACTTTTGACTATTAAAAAGGGCACTTGCTCTTTGAATTTCAAATCAAATGAGCCTTTTTGAAGTTTTTGCGACAATGCTTTCTATAAAAATCTTATATGCCCTCAGGGCATAACTTACAACCCTTACCCTGAGGGCTGTGGGGGAGTGTCCTCCTCAAAACATAATTTCTATCTGGAAATGAACTACGCTGAACAAAATGGACATCTCAAAATTTTGATTGGATGTGTTTAGGCAAACGGTGGGCGTGGAAGGGGTGTTAGTTGCCTTCCAATCACTTTCGACTATTAAAAAGGGCACTAGCCACTCCAATTTCCAGTGGCGTCGTTTGGGGGTGGCATGGGGGGGGCATTTGCCCCCCCCCCCAATAATCTGAAAAAACCTATTATATAGCCCATGCCCCTTGACCCTGGATGTGGAACTTGTTTGCTCCCTCAATAAAAATGCTGGAGCTACGCCCCTGCCAATTTCCAATCGAATTAGCCCTTTTCGAAGTTTCACGACAACTCCTTCGATACGAAGTGCCCTGGTAAAAAAAACCCAAACATAATAATAAATAATAAATTGTGCCCACATTAGCGTTGGGCGATATTTGATATCGATATTTATATATCGATATATCGTACAAAATATTGATATCGGTTTTTATAGAAAGTGTTGTAGAAACTTTAAAGAGGGCTCATTCCATTGGAAATTGAAATGGCTAGTGGTCTTTTTAATAGTCGAAAGTAACTGGAGGGCAACTTACCCCCCTCTCACACCCATCATTATCCAAACACATACAATCAAAATTTTGATATAGCCATTTGCAGGTTTGAATTCTTTCATCTATTATTGAGTTGATTTATCCTTATCTTACATCTTACCCTGGCATCTTTTTCGCAAGAATTCACTTTCGGCTCCCGAGTCAGATACGTGTGAATTATTACTAACTGAGAATGAAAAGTTCACAACAAATGATGTTATAATGAAAAGCTCGGATTTTGAATGTTATCAAAGCTAAACTAGCCGATCAGACAGGGTGAATTTTCTCAGTCTGAAAAATATACATACTGCTGATGCTATTCAGGCTCACCTTATGAAAATTGCCACTGCGTGGGGAATCAAGGAAAAGGTTGTTGCTGTATTAACTGATAATGGAGCAAATGTAGTTTGGGCCGTAAAAGATGCTGCATTCCAAGTAGAAAATGTATATTTCACCTGACGATCTTCTACAAGTTGAGAGCAAAATTGCAAACGAGATAGATTTGGCCTTGCTGGCTGCTGAATCTCGATCAGAACATACAAGTACCATCACAGTCCGTGCGATGCAGTCATATCAGAATCAAGCCAGTTTTTGGGGTTAACACGATGAAGTCTTTATTGTCAATACAGGGCATGCTTCGACAGCAGCCGATTATATTATGGCTCTACAAACTTTCAATAGGGAGCCAACAGTTTCAAGAGAAACTTGTCCACTCAAGTGGTGGAAGTCTCGTGTTATGGGCCCCAAAAACACCTCTACGAAGTTGCAATGAAATTCATGCCTGTGCCCGCTACCAGTGTCCCTTCAGAAAAAGTGTTTTCAAAGGCTGGTCAGATTATCACTGAACGGTGGAACCGACTCTCAGGGAAAAACATTGACATACTGATGTTTTTGAATAGCCTTTAGTTTATTTTTCTCTTTTCCTAAGGCCGAATACTTCCAAATATGGGTTTTTATTATATTCATTTGCGTAATCGAAGTTTATTTTTATTGTTTGATTTTATATTATTTGAATTTTGAAAAATAAGTTATACAAACTACCCTTTATTTATCATTTGCGTTACTGAACTTCGGCAAATCCATGAGAAAGCAAAAAACTGATCCGAAATATCGATATCGATATATCAAATATCAAAAGTAAAAATATCAATATATCAATATATCGATTTATCAAAATATCGCCCAACACTAGCCCAAATCGTTCTTTACTTAGGCAGCGCGATTGCGCTGTCTATGATGTCGATTTTCTGTAACAGGTTTGGCCTTTTTTTTTTTTCTTCTTTTTTTCACTTAAGATGAATACTAGATGTAGGATAAAAATATGTATCTATTAACTTTGTATGTTTTTGTCGAGTTAAACAGTTTTACGTTTATATTTGATTTTTAACACTTTAAGACCTATAATAACATAATTTACATATCATTGAGTCATGCTTGAGCGAATGCCAAACAAAAAATGATCAACATTTTATTATACCAGAAGATTGTATCTTAAAATTGGAACTAGCAATAAATCTTTCATTTGAATTTTTCCCCCGTTTTATGGAGTTTCAACTCCCTGTTTGATTTTCAACATTTATCTTAATACCAGATGATTGTATGTTAAAAACAAATAGGAACTAGCAATAAATCTTCTATTTTAATTTTTTTTTTCCTGTTTTATGGAGTTTCAATTCCCTGTTTTATTGATTTTCAACTTATTTTTATACCAGATGATTGTATGTTAAAAAAAAGGAACTAGCATTAAATCTTTTATTTTATGTTTTTCTGTTTTATGGAGTTTCAACGTCTTGTTTTATTGATTTAAAAAATTTTTTTTTGGGTGGCCGGCGTTTACCCCCATTCCGGTGAATACCCCCTCGAAAAATACCCCCGTGGAAAATACCCCCCCCCTGGAAAATACCCCCTCCCCCCCCCAAAAAAAATATCCCCCGCGGAAAATAAGGCTTTCCAAATTTGAGAATTTTATTTGAGTTTAATTTTTCTAATTTCCTTAGGGGGATGGAATTTTCGCACTTGTGTATTATGCGCCACTCACTCAAGTTTACTCTGTGTAAAATTCGAGAACACAACGTTTTTTTTTGTTTTTTTGTTAGTTTCTTTGTTACTTTAGAAATAAATTTACGCTATAGATTTGCACATTAGGTGGGGGGGGGGGGGTAAGCATAGCGGGTCTGCGTGCAAAATGTCTTTGGTACAATTATTCTGCATATTAGATAGATAGACAAATAAGTTTATTTTAAAGCCAAGTATACGGCCATGAATTCCCTCCCAGTAATCAATACTAGCCTATATGTAAACAATGGGAAAAGTTCATAACTTGCAGCCCTTCCCCCGGGACCTGTGGGGAATCAAGTCATCCTCAAAGACACATATATTAATATGTCTATATTAATCCCTCCTGAAAACGTTTATATGTTTCCCAATAATGAGTACTATATGTAAACAATGGGCAAAGTTCATAACTTGCAGCCCTTCCCCCGGGAACTGTGGGGGATTGTCATCCTCAAAGACATATATTTATTAAATTTCGACTATGCTGAACAAAATAGCTATCTCAAAATTTTTATTCGATGACTTCGGGAAAAAAAAAAACGTGGGAGGGGGCCAGGTTGCCCTTCAATTTTTATAGAACTTATATTTTTCCTTATTATGGGTCAAAATCTATTGGCAGGCAGCCAACAATGGGGCAACAAAAATTTTTTCCATTGTTTTTCTCTATTCTGCTTATTTTTCTTTGGTTTCCTTATAATTACTATACAGTCCCAAATTTCCAGGTGGGGGCCATGAACCCCCCCCCCCCCCTGCCCCCCTTGCCGGTGCCCATGGCCTCTTAAGCCGAAAATAGAGTAGAAATAAATTCAAATTATTTTTCAGGCGTAGAACTACAATAAATCAACATAAATAAATTAATTGAACCCAAAATAAACAGAAACAACAATAAATAATCTATTCAAACTCAAAATAGCAACAATTAGCATGAGTAGGGCTGACAACCCCCACACCTCATCAAGACCAGAAAGTAATTTGCACTTTACTGAAAAGAAAATACATTTTAAATGTTCTGGTCTGAAGAAGACATGGGTGTTGTCAGCCATACTCCTTTTACTTTTTGCTCGTTTTGAGTTTGACTAGGCTATCTATTATAATTTCTGTTAGTTTTGGGTTTCATTTATTTGTTAATGGTGATTTGTGGTAGTTTTACACTTGGAAGATAAGAAAAACAAATATTTGGCTTGCATCTGTTTTGAATTGAGGTGAGAAATTCGTCTTTCTGGTTGGCGAAATTCTGTATAAATTGAATAAATCTTCTTGTATGAAGAATATACTGTTGGATATAGAATACTAATAATAAGTACCATTTGTATTCCTGTTTATATATTCAAAGAAATTTTCTAAAAACGTATTAGTAAATTTGCCCTTCTTTGGCACCCGCTACTGCCAAAAATTGCAGAAAATCATATAGAAGCCTTTTCAACACATGGATTTGTATGTTTTTTTTCTAGGTTTTTAAGATACTTCCGGTGTGTAAATTCTTCTTTTTCTCGTCCCTTAGTACTTTTCAACGAAAATATAAAAAAAACTCGAATACAATTTTCAAATTTAGAAACCATATTTTCCACAGGGGGGAGGGTATTTTCCAAGGAGGGGGTATTTTCCACAGGGGTTACTTTCCGAAGGAGGAGGGGTATTTTTTGTGGGGGAGGGCATTTTTTTGGAAGGGGGGGGTAACCCCCCCCACTCACTATATTCATTTGTCATTTTACTGTGTTCATGGCAGTATATTTGGCTTTAAAATACTTATTTGTCTATCTATCTAATATGCAGAATAATTGTACCAAACGCATTTTGCATGCAGACCCGTTATGCTTACCCCCCTCCCCCCCCTAATGTACAAATCTAGCGCAAATTTATTTCTAAAGTAACGAAGAAACTACCGAAAAAACCGGTGTGTTCTCGAATTTTACACAGCGTCAACCTGAGTGAGTGGCGCATTATACACAAGTACCAAAATTCCATCCCCCTACTGAAATTAAAAAAATAAAAATAAAATAAAATTCTCAAATATGGAAAGCCTTATTTCCCATGGGGGTATTTTTTTCTTTTTCTTTTTTTTTTGGGGGGGGGGGGGTATTTCCGGGGGGTATTTTCCGCGGAGGGGTATCTTTCGGGGGGGGGGGGGTATTCGCCTAGAACCATTTTTTTATACCAGATGTATATTAAAAAAATAGGAACTGACAATAAATCTTCTATTTGAATTTTTTCTATTTTATGGAGTTTCAACTTCCTGTTTTATTGATTTTCAACACTTTTTTATACCAGACTATTTGTATGTACCAAAAAGATGGAATAGCAGTAAATTTTCTATTTGAATTTTGTTTCCCTGTTTTATGGACTGGGACGAATTTACTTATGAACAGTTCATTTCAGGTATATAATCTCGTGTCAGACATTATTAAGCTAATACGGTACAGTACCTGCATTGGTCATTGAACGATAATGTAGCCGCTTAGCAACAAGTAAAAATCATTTTGACATTTTGTATTTCGCAATAAGGCGATTTCATGACACTACGACGCATTTTATATTTATCTGCCTGTCAATTTCACGTATTATTTATGATTTCTTATCTACAAATGAAGCTATAGGGGTTCTTTTGATGGTTTCTCGAATATAGATAGATCGATAGATATTGCAACAAAAGCCGCTATGGACCATGGCAAAACAACAACAACAAATAACACAAAATAATAGCACATGATTCTAATACACATAAAAGGGTATATAATAATAAAAATAAAAAAAAATATAAGAATTGCAAAACGAAAGCAAACATAAATAAGGCAGATAATACCATAAAACTAACATAATTACCCAAAATGTCGTAGACTTGATCAATATATTGTAAATACTTTAAAGCTACATGGGCCATTATACACAGGGTTGCCAAAACTTTTAGGGACAAAAGTGTCCAAGTCAGCCAAAAGAAACTCCCTCTAGAAAATTAGCCAATATACAGGGTTGCCACTATGAATTTTCAAAACCTGTGAAAAAGTGCCAAAAAACCTATGAAATTCGTCCTTCTTTGTTCTGCTACCTCACCGTCTGTTACCTGCATGAGTTCTGCAGGTATTTTCAGATTTGACATTAACGCTACCAATAAATTAAGTTTAGTGCTAGTTCAATTTGAAGAGAAGGCATAAAAAAATCGTCATGAGAATGTCAACAGAGCGAAATTTTATATCGATTGTCGTTGCCGCTTCCTATTTTAGTCGGAAAGTAAAGAACCAATCATAGAGATTCATTTTCATTTCGGAATTTTTATAAGTTACGCGAAAAAGATGCGAGTCTTTGATCTTCGTTAGCTATAAAGGATCTTTGGATGCGACAAGGTCCGAACGGCTGTAGCAACGAAATGTCTATTTTGACCTACATGGTTTTAAAGTTAAACAAAAGACGTCAATCTCCTTAACCACTCAGTCAACTGGTTGGTCAAGTGGTTAAAATGGTTCAACATCTCCTCTATCTTGCCGTTTTCTGAACATTTAGAAGAACCCTGAGCAAAAATGACGCTTTCGAAAACTTAAAAAGTGAGAAGACAAGACCAATTGAAATAAATTCGCTTGAGTTATACTCGATAGAAACTGGTGACCAACGTTTGACAAAAAATCACAACTGAAAGTATAGAATATAAAACAGAAACGTTCGCTAGTGGCAATAAATAAAATTGAGCCGCAACACAGCATTTCTGCGAAACTCCTTTCTTTCTATGACAGCAGTGTAATAATAGCCATATGCACACGGCTACACGCCATAGGGATTAACGCGGAGCGTGCCAGCAGGCAATGGCCATTCACTTCTTCTTTCCAGCCTTCTCAGTGGCCTTAGTGAATTTGCCACCAGCAGTAGGTGGGTCCTTGAAGTTGACCGACTTGATGACAAACGTCAATCGTAAGATACAAGAAAAAGATAGATTCGATAGTTTCAGCATACCACATTGGTTAAGACTTTAGGTCCTATTCCTATTCGGTTGAAAATGGTGTTCGCGCAGGGCGCAAAAACATCTAAGAAAAATCTCCAAGTCGTTACCAAAGCTTAAAAGTAAAGTAAAAATTAAAAGCGGTCGTACTTATAAAAAAAAGAAGAAAATCAAGACCTTTGGTTTTGATTTGGAAAACTGTCCAAAAAGTATTCTTTTTTTCAAAAAGATACCTTTTTTGACAAAATAGTGTCCTGGTGGCCCTGTGAAAAAGTGTCCAAAAGGCACTAAAAGTGTCCTTTTGGCATCCCAGATTATACATCCACTGAAATTTTTGGCTTTAATATTAATTTTTCTCTTCTATTTTGGCTTGTCATATACATAATATAAATTTTAATTGAATTGGGGTTTTAATTTCATCCTTTCTTGTGCCAAACTTAATGATAATTTATACGGTGCAGCTATGAGATGAGTGCAGCCGTGATCTCATCTATCTCCCTTACGTGTGTGGCAGAGCAATTTTATAGCATCGAGTTTCAGCTTTGAGTAGTACACACCGTATTCTTTTAGGATACTAATCTCGTCTTACGAAAGAATAAGTCTTGGGGGGGGGGGTCTTGGGAAGTCCTGATGAATACAATTATTACGTAACTGAATTCGAAACCCAAAAGGAATAAAGATCCCCTGAGCTGGGTATATGAATCAGGGCCGTGTCCATTATTTTTTTTTTTTTTTTGGGGGGGGGGGGTACAAAAAATCGCATAGAAAAGTTGTTTATATTCCTTTTTTTTAAGTCGGACAAACATTACGGGGGGGGGTCAAACTTCCTTATTTTGAGTTAAAAAAGGCTTATTCAATGGTTTTATACGATGAATTTAGTGTTAAGTATTTGCTTTAAGATTTCAATTTTTGCTAAAATGCTACGCTTGTAAAGCAGCATGCACGCACAAAGTCAGCAACATGTCTGACTTTGCACTTGCTTAAGATTGAAAGTTCAGCCAGATACGCATGTGAACGCCGCTTTCAAAAGCAGGTGATAGATTTAGTTCAAAAGAAACTTCCTGATTGGTTGAATGTGATATTTCGCATAAGCATTTATTAAGCACCAAATTTTACTTAATTCAAAGTGACATGCATGCTTGGCTAGATATCAAGGTCTAGGTATGGACACTATCTACCAATCATTATTTGTTTCCACTTTTATAAGCAGCCTTGATTGGTTCAAAGTCATGACGTGTAGAAAGTTATGTCTAGGTAAGCACACATATGAATGGGGCTTTACGAACTGGAACTACCTGGATATTGTTGTATGTACAAGATGGCCGCATCAAGGATTTTTTTTTGAGGGGGGGGGGGGTACAAAAAACTTTACAAAATGCATCAACAATTTATATATATATATATATATATATATATATATATATATATATATATATATATATATATATATATATATATATATATATATATATATATTCATTTTTGTTACGTTTTTCCGAGTCGGACTAACATCTTTTTTTTTTTGGGGGGGGGGGGTGTTCAAGTAGTGCATCGACAGACGACAGCCAGATTATCCGTTGCTCGAGATTTTTTTTTTTTTTCATTCATAAATATTTGGCTTGCATCTGTTTTGAATTGAGGTGAGAAATTCGTCTTTCTGGTTGGCGAAATTCTGTATAAATTGAATAAATCTTCTTGTATGAAGAATATACTGTTGGATATAGAATACTAATAAAAAGTACCATTTGTATTCCTGTTTATATATTCAAAGAAATTTTTTCGAGAAATTTTCTAAAAACGTATTAGTAAATTTGCCCTTTTTTAGGATGAATATATGATAGTTTATAAACAAATTTGGGCTATATATTTGCACATTAGGGGGTTGGGGGGTAAAGCATACCCATGTATTAAATACGTAACCTAACCTAGGTACCTCCCTCCCCCTAAACCCCAAAAATCAACAGTTTAAATATCGTAAACGCAATGAAAACTACTCTTTGCATTCTATTTCTGAATAGCGGTCTCTTGAAAAACACAGTCTGGCGGGTTTCGTCTCTCACTAGTATATAAAAGTGTCCGCTTAATGCACCAGTACCCAATTTTTGTATTCTCAGAGATTTACGGCCTTCAAAAATATTCAAGTATTTTTTGAATGCTGAGAAAGGTGAAATCAGTCTCCATGGCCGTATCTCAAGTTACACAAACATTTCGGGGAGGGGGGGGGGATGGTTCAAACCCCCTAAGCCACACTGGATATGGCCTTGGCCTCCACCCTTATTTCTTAGACTTTAAAAGGACAAATTCATATTAATTCTCGTTGGCCTTTGCGGTAGTTTTTTTTTCGTTAGATTGTACCGTGAGTAAAATGCGATATATTTAAAATACAAAAAATAAAATTCCTTTTTCTAAAGATAATTCTGACAGAAATTAAACGTCCCCTAATTGAGTTCAAATACCGTTCCCAAGAGTCTAAATTCTTAATCAGCAAAAAGAGAAATTGCATTTTAGCTTCAGTCAAACAATGACGCTAGACGGTTTTGAATTTCGCTAAGATCTTTGCTAATAAGAAAAATGATAGATACAATGTTTTCTCAGGAAGTTTAAATTATAAGAGCGGTGTGAACGTTTGAATCATCAGAAATATTTAAAACAAATTATTGGACGAGGAGTTTGGCCCGCCTCAGGACTTGGGCCAATTGTGAGTCAGCTCATAGAGCGCAGGACAAAAACTATGTTTGATATTGTGGTAAAAGTGCTGTTTAGGAGGATTAGTAAATCAGATTCAAGATTATTAAGTTCAGAATTATTTCGGCGTTCAGGCAATTTGCAACTCAGTCATTATTATTATCTCTGCTCCTATTTGTCGTTAATTGAATTGAACATTGCTGTACACCTAAAATGTAAGTCACAATAAATCTATTGCCTTTCTATTTGTGTTTATTTTATTTTATATGTCTTTATCTAGTCGCACGACAGATAATTAGTTCGCATACTTCCAAGGTAGCGCTCCCAGGGATCTGATTTCTACATATTATAACAGGTAATTGATTTCGAGATAACCCAAGAAAAGGAGGTTACATTTATACAATTACATTTTTTATTTTCTCGCTTTCCGTGAGTGGTGCGATCGGTACACCGCTTTTAATCATAATATTACATATGGCGCTGTCTTTAGCGTTTGAAGTGGCGCTATCGGAGAACTTATAAGGTGTAAGTTCACAGCTTTAAAGCATAAAATTACATTTGACGGAGTCAATCTTTATGACCACAATTATCACCACAATTGCCTCAGTCCTAATTTTTATCGCTACAAGATCACAAAAATCACGCGAGGTTATCTTTCTTCGTGCAAGTCTTATTAGAAACAAAATATTTTATTTAGCATATTTTCCCGTTGTTTTTGTTTAAATATTAAAATCATTGCATCTCCTTCATCTTGAAGGTCACCGCTGACTTAAATTTATAAATTGGAATTCGTGGGAAGGTCTATGAAAAGCCATCTGCACCTCACACAACGACATTAAAAATTAGAATTAAAAAGACGTTATCTGTAAGAAACTCCGCAAAAGTTGAATTGCTGTTTTTTTTTAAGGAAACGATTTGAGAAAAAAGATTCATTAGTGAGTTTGGGTACAGTGTACTTATGTCATAAGTCGATATTGCATGATCCGGAAGGGAATAGGTGCAACGGAAGAATATTGGCCTGACGATTTCTTGAATCTACGTTACAATGAAAATGTCTGTGTTTAGGTTACGGCTATCTAATGGCGGGTATATCTCTTGGACTTGATGTCCAGCTGTCGCAGTGAGTGTGGTCGAGATAGGTCTTCAAAATTAATGTGTTTGAACTCCAAACTGTCAATCTTATCTGCATTAAAGTGACTTACATTAACAATAAAAGCTTGTTGTCAAGTTCATTCGTTTTGCTGAATTTCCAAATAACATTAAATTCCTAACATCAACCAATACAGCACAGGCTCTCACCAAGAAAAACCAAAACAACCAATCCCTGCTCACTTGGCTTACCTATTTATTCCTTCTTTAGCCAATCAAAATCATCCTACGGCCTAGTTCCTGACCAATTGAAAAATCATTTAACTCGAAAATTAGATAGAACTAACAACTGTAATTAGCTTTTTACGCTCAGCCTAGGGTTTTTGTTCTTAGGCGCTAAATAGCATTTGCTACTTTCTTTTCGAGATTTACTCGAGTCTCATTTGTTGTCATCAGAATTGCCAGATAGGGCGCATTTGGGCGCTTTGTTGAGGGTGTTGCCCATTGGATTCTTCGGTACTTGTTATGATATACGGCCTACCTAATGTTCTTCCAATATATTTCTCTGACGTTCAATCCTGATGAAATATACCAAAGTAAGATAAAAATATAATATTTTAGGAACAGATTTGGCCTACATATTGGCACATTAGGGGGGGGGGGGGGTAAAGTATAGCGGGTGTGTATCGGGTAAAGTAAAGTTTGGCATGCCTAATGTATTATGTACAATTATTCTGCATATTATGTAGTAAGAATTGTTACCTAACTTCGCACTGTCCAAATACTTTACCCTCACCCCCCTAATGTTCAAATATATAGCCCAAAATTAAAATTTGCCATCTATTCTCTCACTTCTTTTTGTCTTGTCTCACGCTAAGCTTAAAGGAACTAACGAAAAAAAAAACGGTTCTATAATGCGTCAATGAATGAACAACTTGAACGGTAGGGCGTTTATCAACAAGTACCAATATTTCAAATCGGCGGATTTTCATTTTTATGGTGGCGCAGCTTTAAACCAGACATCTGGTAGCACTGGTTCTCATAGTCTCAGACTTGACGAATCGGACAACAAACCATGAATATAATCTTCCTCTTTTCCTACCCTCAACAAAGAAAATCACAAATTGCGGCCTAAACTTGGACTCATGTTTACTATGTCACTTATGATTCTGGTTAAATTGGAGTAGGAATTGGGGGGAGGGGCTTGTGCCCGCTAGATTGTGAAAAATTACTCTCTTTTGGGGTATTTTCATTTTAAGATGCATATTTTGGTATTTTCATTGAAGACAATGACCAAGTGGCCCCCCCCCCTGACTGAAAATATATTTTACCCCCTTCCTTAAAATTTTGGGAATTGACACCACTGGTATTCTTGCTCACCAACTACAAATTAATGCAGTAACATTCACTTATCTCCGAATGCATACTATACGTATCTGCCATATCCAAAAATACAAATTTTGACCTTTACAAAAAGTATTATAGTGGTAATTTGTGATTAGTGGATACAACCTTTTCCTATTCTTTGAAACTTCATATCTCTGAATATTGTGTAGCGAATCAGGAAATCATAGGCAGCGCAATCGCGCTGCCTAAGTAAAGAATGATTTTGGCAGAATGTATTATTATTATTTTTTTTTCCATACCAGGGCACTTCGTATCGAAGTTGTCGTAGAAACTTGGAAAAGGGCTCATTCGATTGGAAATTGGAACGGCTAGTGCCTTTTTATTAATCGAAAGTGATTGGAAGGCAACTAACACCCCTTCCACGCCCACCATTTCCCCAAACACATCCAATCAAAATTTTGAGATAGCCCTTTTGTTCAGTGTGGTTGATTTCCAGATAGAAAATATATTTTTGAGGAGGTCACTCCCCCACAACCCTAAGCGCAAGGGTTTTAAGTTATGCCCTGGGGGCATATAAAAACGAAGTTAGCAAAATGTATTATTTATTATTTTTTCCTTTAGACCAGGGCACTTCGTATCGAAGAAGTTGTCGTAGAAACATCAAAAATGGCTAATTCTATTCAATATCCGAGGGGCTTGTGCCCTTTTTAATAGTCGAAAGTGATTGGAAGGCAACTAACACCCCTTCCACACCCACCATTTCCCGAAACATCCAGTCAAAATTTTAAGAGCCATTTTGTTCAACGTATTTGAAATTTATGTAAATTAGGTCTTTGAGGACGACGCCCCCCCCCCCAAAGCCCTCAGGGAAAGGGGTGCAAGTTATGCCCTGGGACATATAAGGTTTTTATAGAAGGCGTTGTCGTAGAAACTTCAAAAAGGGCTCATTCGATTGGAAATTTAAATGGCTAGTTCTCTTTTTAATAGTTAAGTGATTGAAAGGCAACTAACACCCCTTCCACGCCCACCATTTCCCCAAACACATCCAATCAAAATTTTGAAATAGCCATTTTGTTTCACGTAGTTTGAAGTTCAGGAAATTATACCTCTGAACAGGACGATTCACCATAGTCTTCAGAGCAAGGGTTATAAGTTATACCCTGGTGGCATATAAGTTTTTACTGAAATCTTAGTCGTAGAAACTTGAAAAAAGGCTCATTCTATTGGAAATTCAAATGGCTAGTGCCTTTTTAAATAGTCTAAAGCGATTGTAGGGCAATTATCCTCCGTCTCTTGCCCACCTTTTCCCCAAACACACCCAATCAAAATATTTAGATTGCCATTTTGTTCAGCATAGTTGATTTCCAGACAGAAATTATGTTTTTGAGGAGGACAGTCCCCCACAGCCCTCAGAGCAGGGGTTGTAAGTTAAGCCCTGGGGGCATATAAGGTTTTTATAGAACGCGTTGTCGTAGAAACTTCAAAAAGGGCTGATTGGAAATTAAAATGGCTAGTGCCCTTTTTAATAGTTAAGTGATTGGAAGGCAACTAACACCCCTTCCACGCCTACCATTTCCCCAAAAACATCCAATCAAAATTTTGAGATAGCCATTTTGTTCCACGTAGTTTGAAGTTCAGGAAATTATACCTTTGAGCAGGACTTTCCCCCGACAGTCTTCAGGGCAAGGGTTATAAGTTATGCCCTGGGGGCATATAAGTTTTTAATGAAATCTTTGTCGTAGAAACTTGAAAAAAGGCTCATTCGATTGGAAATTCAAAGGTCTAGTGCCCTTTTTAATAGTCGAAAGTGATTTAAGGGCAACTAACCCCCCTCTCACGCCCACCTTTTCCCCAAACACATCCAATCAACATTTTTAGATTGCCATTTTGTTCAGCGTAGTTGATTTCCAGATAAAAATTATGTTTTTGAGTAGGACAGCCCCGCACAATATTTGGGGCGAGTCTTGTAAGTTATGCCCTGGGAGAGAATGAGGTTTTTATAGCGCATGTTGTCGTAAATGCTTCACAAAGGGCTGATTTGATTGAAAATTTAAATGGCTATTGGCTTCTCTAACAGTTATAAGGAATTGGAAAGCAACTAACACCCCTTCCACGCCCAGCATTTACTCAAACATATCCACTAAAAATTTTGAGATAGCCATTTTGTTCCACGCAGTTTAAAGTTCAGGAAATTATACCTACGATTAGAACACCCCCCACAGTCTTCAGGGCAAGGGTTATAAGTTATGCCCTGGGGTATATAAGTTTTTATTGAAATCTTTGTCGTAGAAACTTGAAAAAGGGCTCATTCGATTGGAAATTCAAAGGGCTAGAACCCTTTTTAGTAGTCTCGACAGTGATTTGAGGGCAACTAACCCCGATCTCTCGCCCACTTTTTCCCCAAACATGTCCAATCAAAGTTTTTAGATAGCCATTTTATTCAATGTAGTTGAAAGTTTTGGAAATTAAGTCTTTAAGGGTGACAACCCCTCCCCCCAGCCCTCAGGGCGAGGGTTATAAGTTATGCCCTGGGGCATATAAGGTTTTTATAGAAAGCAATGTTGTAGAAACTTCAAAAAGGGCTCATCCAATTGGAAATTGAAAGGGCTAGTGCCCTTTTTAATAGTCAAAAGTGATTGAAGGGCAACTAACCCCCCTCTCACAAACATACAATGAATGTCACAATACAAATGAATGTGCATTGTCAGTTTAATTTACACATACTGATATTTAGTAATCAAAATGTTAATATTATTTGATTTATTAAAGGTTTATACCTTTTCATATTTTTTTCAGTAAAGTGCAAATTTTGTTCTGGCCATTGGAAGGCATATGGGTTATGAGCCCAAATGCTGTCGATTTCTGCTGGTTTCGAGTTTGAATTGGTTATTTATTGTAATTTCTGTTTGTTTTTTGCTTCATTGAACTATCGATGCAGATGTACAATAGTTGCACGCTTCATAGACTGTTTAATTTTATTTTTGCTAATTTTTTGTTTAATGGAGCTGTTTAATTTTCTTTGAAAAACTTATTTTGTGGCAAAAGTTTTTTTTAATTAATACCCATAAATAACGGGTTCGCGATATTCACGAGTGATGCAAGCAGTAAATATAGTGGGAATATACAAGCTTAGCTATTTTGATTTGTCAAAAATTTAAGAAATATGTTCATAATACGTGACATAAATTGTTTAATTAGGTAAGAACCACATCGACTTGACTGAGCGTTTAAAATACACAAACCTAAGGCCGAATCCAGGGGGGGGGGGGTGAAATGTTTGTTCGAAACGTAACAAATACGATTATAAACAGATTTTGGATGTATTTTTTAGTTGTTTTGTTAACATTCCCACACCCCCACCCCCTCCTCATCCCCGAAAAAAAAATCTTGGATACGGCCCTGCATAAATCTGCTATTTTCTAAAAGTATTAGCCTAGGCCTACTCAACTCAGTTTTTTCTCCTGTTTTTTAATTTTAAGATTAGTTTCAATCAATTCATTTTCAGTTTTGTTTATTATTTTTTTAGGATGAAGCTTGATGACCTTGGATCGAACTCCTGACGCTTATAAAATCGTTCATTCGTCGCAGCATCATTTGGGGACATCTATCACTAAAGCTGCATGCCGACTGTGCCTTTGTACATTTTTTCTAATTCAGCTCTATTTTACGTTTTTTTTTAAGTTTGATTTTAATTCATGTCTTTTTACCGATTCATTCGCGTTTCGATCCAGTTGTTTGGCTTTTTATAAGCGTGGGAACGAAATTAAAGATTATCATTTTTGCTGCATCTTTGTTTTTAGTATAGCATACAGACCTTACAGAATGAATATTGAACATAATGCACACGACCGTATCCAGGGTGATACGGTGGTTCAGGGGGAATCCCCAGGAAAGTTTTCCAACTCGTAAAAACGTAACAAAAAAGAATGTAAACAAATTTTTGGTGCATTTTGATTTTTGAAATTGACTTTTTTTTTTCATTTCCCAAACCATTGGCCATAAATACGGCAGCGGATTTTTTTTCCGCAAATTTTATAAAGTAGGACACATGGGCGCCCATAAGCTGAATTTAAAGGGAGGGGCTTACCTGGTTTAATAAGCACTTCCAATGTTGTATAATAGAAATCTAAAACCAGAAATCATAAAATATAAGGCAGTGTAATTCAGCCCGGGGGGGGGGGGCGTTCGTCCCCTGCCGCCCCCCAATGGGCGCCCATGGCAGAAGATCTTTAAAATGTGCAAAAAAGGTGAAATTTAAAGCCAATTTTAACCAACTAAACAAAGTCAGATTCCAAAGCACTTTAATAGAAACATTAATTGGGGTCTATGTAATTAATTTACTGGTCATACAAATTTGTAGCTAAAGTAATGTTTTATAACACGTTTAATGTTTTAACCCATAAAAAACAACTGGTTCTGCTGCAAGTTACACAATTACAGGAAAATACTAAGAATATGGGGAGAAAATTTGGAAACGAAGATACAAGTTAAAATCCAAAGAGGATGATTAATGGTGAGATAGATAGATATTTATTGGAAAAAAGACTATCACAAACCCTAGTGGGACGAATTCGCATTTCTCAGTAAAAAAAATACAATGCCAAAAATAATAAAATAACATTTACAATTTTTTCGGTTGTTTCACTCCTTATAGTCGTCCCTGGGGTGGCTCTCAGTTTATTTGGTTTCGAATTCAGCAGCAACATTTACAATTACTTCTGGAGTTACCTGGTTTTGTGTTTGATTGTCACAGCTGCCTGTGTCGTATTTTCCTTAGTCTATCTTGCGCCACGCAGTGAGGAATCTCTTAAAAATGGCTGAATGAGGCCCCGCGGTTGATCCCATTTTTGTGTCGAACACGCCTCGCAACAGAATTTACAATATATGATGACGGCAAGCTAGGTGAAACAATTCTCTTCCTAACATTTGCTCCAGTATGACGCATGCTCCTTTGAGTCTTCCCGTGTTGGATGCTGTAGTTTCGAAGCTCATCGCCTTTACGATGTTTGAAAGACCCCATTCATGAAGGCATTCATATACGGCTATGGCCTGCTCCTCTCCTGAGTAAGGCCTGCTCCTCTCCTGAGTAAGGCCTGCTCCTCTCCTCAGTTGTTTGCTATTGCAGTAACTCCTAGCACCTGTTCCTTTTCGCCATATGAAATTGCCATAGCTATTCGCTCACATTGTTCCTTTTTTAAAACGCCCGGTAAAAGTTTACCGTCCTAATGGACAACCAGGGGCTCTTTTCCAGGAATATTTTGCTCTTTTCCAGGAATATTTACTTAATCTATTTTTCTTTTAGTATATTGTTCTCTGAACATTTACCTTCTATGATGTAATGAAGTCTTCGAGACTTTGTACTCAAGAGAGTTAAGATTTAGTGCTTCTAGAGTAGCTATCAAATTTCACGTGGCGTATCTGTCGGGTATCTAACAAAATGGACAATTTCATGTTTAAAATATCTTTAAAACCCCTTGCAAATGAAACTTTCACCCTCTTGCTTGCATATGATCCTGGATCTTCTACAGCTTCTTCAAGGACGTTCATTTCCTCCAAGGTCTCTATTTCCTGGTAGATGCTGTCTACCAGGTTCAATATTAATGCTGTGTTTCCTTTTTCTTTTTACCTGTCAAACGGAATTTTCTTTGGTAAACTAGTTAAGTAATCCTCATAAAATAAAAGATCAAATTTAAACAAAAGGCTCATTATGTTTGAAAATCGAGTTTCAAAACAATTTTAGAAAAAAAAAAAGGTTAATTATGAGACAGATTATGAAAAAACCCGTAAAATTCTTAGAATACCCTAAACTGGCTCCTAAAGGTACAAGAATATAAATTTTCAAGAACAACATTGGCTTTCTTTTGAGATATTAAGCGCGTTTTTATTATTTACCATTCTGTAATTATGGTGTGTCTCATAATCATAATCAAATAATGTGCTAAATGATGTGAGACATCCTGAAGAAGTATTCACACTTTCAGAGTATAACAATCAAGTATTCTGAGCCTGGCCACTCCACGATTCAGGAGATCAATTTCAACTTAGTGCCGTTTTCATAGGTGAAGTTACTACAGTTTAAGTAGGGACTATGCAAAAGGGTGTTCTATAAAACTTCGTTTTTGGATACTACTCCTTCTGTCGTGCTGATTGCACCAGAGGCTAGCCTAAGGAGGCCATTGCCCAATGTGCCAGCAGTGAATGGTTGAAGAAAGGCTGCTGCCTCCTGTACCTTTTACCACAGTAGTTGATTTGCCAATAGCAAAAATTAAAGACCTAGAATGCGTTACGGTACCGTTTCATGCCAAAAGTATATGTTGCATCTGTGAAAAGTCTTAATAGAAGTTGTAACAGAACTGAGGTACCTAGGAGTTCAGCTGAAATCACAGGCTATCCCGAAGTAGCCTCTGCCTCCGAGGGCTTAAACCAGAAATTCCAAGGAGCTTGCTGCTAAGTGAGACCTCCCACTGATCTTCTGTTACATTTTACTCTAAAACTCTCAATTAATTGTCAATATTGAAATTTGTCAGAAACAGTAATTTTTTTGGCAACAAAATTTTGAGAGAAATTTGCTTAGTAACATATCCAAAATCGGCAGTGCAGAAATAGGCTACCCCTTTTTCACGGAAAAGAGAGGAATATCAAATTTAAATTTACGCGGCATTTTATGGATTAAAAGGTCGTTTCCTATTAATTCAAGTCCAGAGAGACCGAAAATGGTATCATAATTGTAAAATTCAATCATTTAGTACCCCATTTACACCCAAGCAAGATCACAGAGGATGAAAAATCAGAATCGTAATTTGTGCAGTATTCGATAGATTCAAAGCTCGTTTCGCATTAATTCTAGTTTTGGGAGACTAAAAGTGAGATCAGACTTGAAAAAATCCATCACTTAGTATCTCACTTCTCTCCCTAGGCGAGGTCAGAAGGTGTAAAAATACTATTTGTGCTATTATAATAATATATTACATAATTGAAACAACTGAAAGGTCTTTTTCAAGGTCTTTCAACTGAAATGTCTTTCTATTAATTTCAGTCTGGGGAGACCGCAAATGACATCAGAATTGAAAACCTAAATCATTTAGTACCACATTTACCCCCCAAGCGAGGTCAGAGGGAGGTGAAAGCACCCTTTTTCGCTATTGGCTTACTTTTGGTTTTAACGGTGCTTTATTGCGATTTCATACTCGTGAAGTCAAATATCAACTAATATTGAGCCTCTCGATTATTATCAACCTGAATACAGAAGTGGGGGGGGGGGGAGCAATTTTACTTACGACCATATATTTTTGCTGTTTCTTTTTTTTTTCAGGTCTAAAGAATGCAAACCTGAAAAGAAGATTTTCTTCATATTTTCTTGAAGGTCTGTCTTGACTCTCCCACTCTTATGTTTACACCCAGCCTCACCTTTTAGCACTGGGGATGCTATGAGAACATAAGAAGAATACGATTTTTAACTTCACTTTTGGATTTGAGAAATTCGATTATTACTGTAAAAAGCAAGAAAAATAAAACTAAAGCAAAAAAGAGGAAACAGGAACACTTCAATCACAACTTAGTTTTTGATTATTATTATTGAAAGAATCAAGACTTCGTTTTGATTACAAAGATCTATGCAATAAAACACAAATTTTGGCTTTATCATATTGGTTATCGAAATTATAACGGCCCAAAGAAAATTATACTTATTGCGAGTGCATCGAAGACTATCATAGTTACCTTTTCAGCTGCAGTGAATAAGTTTGAGTAGGCTTTCAGGAGCAGCCGGCATATCATTCGTAATGGGTATATAACCCTTTGACGAAAGTACCCAGGCCCAGTCTTCAGGGATTAGAGCTGTCGCTGAACACAACCAAGTCATCATTTGAAAATAAACACGCAGGTAGTGGTACTTTTCAGCAGCAAGTATGGGCGGTAAACGTTCAGGGTAGATAAAACTGGCCGCACTGGCTACTTTCTATGTGAACAGACGGTGTCGGAGTTCAGATAAGGATTCATCGGAACCGGCTCTGTATCAACGTAGAATAGCCTTGTCGCCTACCGTAATCAGTTCTTCCTTGTTTGCTTAAGAGCAGTAAAACATCTGACTGGCTTCAAAACCTGTCATCAACTGTGGCGTTCAGTGATGAAGCTTTGCCAACGCCATGTAATCGCGAAGTATTAGAACCTCCTGATAAGGCATGGACAAACAAAAGTGACAAAAGTAACTCAGCAGCAAGTATGGGCGCTAAGCGTTCAGGGTGGATGAAACTAGCCGCACTAGCTACTTTTGATAAGAACAGACGCTGTTGGAGTTCAGGTAAGGATTTGTCGGAACTGGGTCTGTATCAACGTAGAAGAGCCTTGTTGCCTACCATAACCAGTTCTTCCTTGTTTGCTTAAGAGCAATAAAACATCTGACTGGCTTCAAAACCTGTCATCAACTGTGGCGTTCAGTGATGAAGCTTTGCCAACACCACGCAATCGCGAAGTATTGGAACCTCCTGATAAGGCATGGACAAACAAAACTGACAAAAGTAACTCAGCAGCAAGTATGGGGGTAGGCGTTCAGGGTGGATGAAACTAGCCGCACTGGCTACTTTTGATAAGAACAGACGCTGTTGAAGTTCAGGTAAGGATTCGTCGGAACTGGGTCTGTATCAACGTAGAAGAGCCTTGTTGCCTACCGTAATCAGTTCTTCCTTGTTGGCTTAAGAGCAGTAAAACATCTGACTGGCTTCAAAACCTGTCATCAACTGTGGCGTTCAGTGAGGAAGCTTTGTCAACCCCATGCAATCGCGAAGGATTGTAACCTCCTGAAAAGGCGTGGACAAACAACAGTGACTTTGTAACCTCTGATGGTAGCTTTATCTTCAGTCTGGAAATAAAGAAGTGCTTGCTAAGGTTTTTGATAGTGTATCAGCAAGACCAACAAGTCGGTATAATTTCAAATCAAGCAGGTCTACCTCGTCTCGGCTGAAGCAAGCACAGTTTTTGCCATTAAAACGTCAGCGTCGGAATTTTTCAATTTTTGTGTTATTTTCAGTGTCCCTGTACTAAAATTAATTGGAAACGACCTTTCAATCCGGAAAACACTGCAGAAATTTAAAGTCCAGAATCCCCCTTGTTTTCCTTGAAAAAGGGGTATTTGGCACGGGCGATTTCGAGCTATTCTGTATATACTATTAAGCAAATATTTCTAAACATTTTGGTGTTCATTTGTGTGCAAATATGGCACAAACTAAGATCCTAATTTCTCTCTCATCCCTCTGACTTCATTTAGGGAGGGCATGGGGCACTAAGTGATGGAATTTTTCAATTCTGACATCATTTTTGGTCTCCCTAGACTTAATTTAATAGGAAACGACCTTTTAATCCACCAAATATGACACAAATCAAGATTCTGATTTTCATACCCCTCACACCTCGTTTAGGGCAGATATGGAGTTGGAATTTTACAATTCTGACATCATTTTCGATCTCCCCAGGCTTAAATTAATAGGAAACGACCTTTTAATCCACCAAATATGATATAAATTAAGATTCTGATTTTCATACCCCTCAGACCTCGTTTAGGGCAGATATGGAGTTGGAATTTTACAATTCTGACATCATTTTCGATCTCCCCAGGCTTAAATTAATAGGAAACGACCTTTCAATCCAGAAAATACTGCAAAAATTTGCAGTCGAGATCCTCCCCCCTCATTTCCCTCTCTTTTCCTTGAAAAAGGAGTATTTTTCCACGGCCAATTTTGGATATGTTATTAAGCAAATTTGTCTGAACATTTGGTGTCAAAATATTTCTATTACTCATGTGTCAAGGTTTGGCCTTTTTTCGTAGTTTTACTGGACTATAAAGGTCCTATCTGCAAAATGTGAATATTCTCCTTTTCTTATAAATGAATGTATGTATATATATATATATATATATATATATATATATATATATATATATATATATATATATATATATATGATATATATATAGATATATATAGATATATATATATATGATATAGATGGTCAGTTTCAGTTCATCAGAAAACATAAGAGCTGATGATCTCCTGATAAAAAGTGCCAAGCTTGCCAGCTTCAAACTTTGAATTGAATATCAAAAAATGAAAAACCTGAATCAACAGAAGTAGCTCGGAAACAACACCTTCTCCAACAGTTTTAGATTCCTGATTCTTATTTCGACGTAGACCTTAGTTTTGTTTTTATTCCTAATTTACCTAGATATCATTATTATCGAAAATAATTTAAGAATATTTTTAACAATTGTTTAAAAATTTGGTAATAAACTCTTGAATATTAATAAGAAGTAGCCCAAATTTTACTCAATTTCTATCACCATTATTAATTATTTTCAATTCACATGATGAATACATAATAAGCCTGAAAGACCATAAATATTGACAAAAAATAGGTAGTTTGCACACAGGAAATATATTACATTAGTCAATATGAAATTGACTAATATAAAAGAAGGGAATAAAAAGGGTAAAGCATACATCAGAGATCCTATCATATTTCTCCAGGAACCCATTAAGAGCTGGGTCGACTTTGGCTGAGCTTACAGAGTCGTATCACTGACCCCCATTTCAAACCAAATAACTAGCAACATCAGGACTAAAACCCTGTCCTCACGGACAAAGGATTTCAGGTCTAGCGTACCAACCACTCGGCTGAGTGATATCAATGACTTAATAATAATGTATTCTCAAGAATCGTTAAAAAAATATATAATAAAACTGAATGTCAAAAAGAAGAAAAAACAATTCTTGTTGATCAATCTTAAGATTCTTGTTGACTCGTTGGTGCAGTAGAAACAGAAGCCTCGATCAAAGAGTCATGCAACTCCTTACAGAATTCAACTTGCAATCGAGTCAGGTTTAAAAACTGTGAATAATTGATAGGCTCCAAGGCTGTAGGTGTCTCTGGTCTCGACCCAACTATCGGAACGTTGGCATAGCGATGACTACTCGAAGTCTGCTGGGCGCACTCAATTGCATTTTTCTAAAAGCAAAAATATTGATTTTTAGCCTTTTTCATTCGTAGAATATATAAAATGTTTACTTACGTTTGAAAATACGTGCCCAAGTCTAAAAATTTTTGAGATTCTTAGGCTTAGATTCTAATAAAACAAAGAAATAAATCTGGAAATGATAAACGGGTCTATCACCAGTATGAAGAAAAAAAGATAGAAAAACAATCAAACGAATATTTTGCCCGTATACAACAAGACTTCTTCAGCGTAGAGAAAAAAGTGAGAGAAAAAGAAAAAACAACTAGAATCTAAAACTAAAATAATATAGACAAAAACATATATAGAACTAAAACAGCCAAACTAACAAATATTCAATTAATACTCACATATACAATTACCAGCTACGTCTATGAAACCACAAAAGTAAATGGATTATAAATTTAAAATTTAAACTGAAATTATTTATTATGTTTAAAAAAAAAAAAAAAAAAAAAACCTAAAAGATTTGCAACATTAAATGCTAACCGTAATTATTTCTCAACAGAAAAATTAAGCATAGTTTAAAGTTTAAACTGATAATCCAGTTGCTTTTGTGGTTTCATGGAAGTAACTGGCTAATAGTATATGTGAGCATTAATTGTTAATTTATTAATTAGGTTGTTTTAATTTTATGCATATTTTTATTTATACTATTTTCAAACCGGAGTTTCAAACCGGGTAAAATCCCCCTGGATATGGCCATGTGCCAGTATGTCAGCCTCAAGTGGCTTTAAACTACGAAGTCATTATAGTAGTAACAATTCAAAATAATTAGCGATGTAAAAAAAAAAAAAAAGTACGAAAAAGTCTAACTTTAAGATAAATCTTTGACAAAAATTTCATAATTTTTCAGCGGGCCAGAATTCAGTGGCGTAATTTCGTCAAAATCATGGGGAGGGGGCAAAGTTGGAACTAATTTTCCCAAATCAAGTGAAATCACAGTGGAAACAGAAAAATGAGTCATATATATTATTATAAAGGCAGATTTACTTAAGAAAACTGACCTGTTTCTCTTGATACTTGAATTATGCAGGCTTACCTTAATTTTGACAAGATTTTTTGCAGAAATTAAATTTCAACTGAAGGGGGGGGGGGCAAACTGAGGTCTGGGGGGACAAACTTGGGTCTGGAGGGGGCAGTTGCCCTCCCCCTACCAAATTACACCCCTGCCAGAATTTGACCAAACATTTGTTTTACAAAGGAAACCCGTACAATCAAATTAAGAATTTATATGAAATGTAGATGGCATTGAGTTTAAGGTATAAAGTTTTAATAGCTTTAAATCAGAATGACCGCATATTGGACATCTCTACTTTAGTCAAAAAAGAAAATTGATTTATTTGGATAGCCTTTTAAACTCCTTTAGAGCCTCCCCCGGTGACTGAAAAAAGAAGCTACATTGAGTTTTGTTTATCTCGTTAAACTTTTTTTTTTTATTATTCTCATTTTTAGCTTTATTGCTACTATAACTGAAATCAGCCAATCACAGGAGCTGGAGAGGTAGGGATGGTCAGGGGCTAAGGTAGGGTTGAGTCGGTAGGGTGAGGGAGGGGGAGTTGAGTATTGAAGAGTGATGGAGACTGGATTTGTTATTATTATTTTTCTTTTATATTTTTATTTATCTATTATTAGTTTTAATTCAGTTATTTATTTATTTTTCTATTTTTTTCTTACATATAGATTATAGTTTTTTTATTTTTGGTTTATTTATAACAATTTTAATTAAATAGTTGAGGTTTAAGTAAATACTTGAGTTAATTGGTAAGTAGTTACGTGGACTATGACGTGACCGCAAACCCTCATAGGTTTTCTCAAGCACGAAAGTATTGTTTAATAACTTTACTCCTTTGTGAATGTGGAATAATAAACTTACACACTTATGAACATTACTATTATTATTTAAAATTGTACCATTAAATGTTAAAGTTTTTTTTTATGTAGTTTGCTTCAGTTTGGTCATGGTTTCCTCGGACAAGCGTGAGCGTGAGCTCATGCTTGTGAAGCCTAGTGAAGCGTGAGCTTCACTAGCAAAATAGCTACTTTTGTTGCCGCTTAGAAACAAGCATGTGACTCTGACAGATAATAATATTAATTATTATCAAAATATTAATAATAAATTAAAATTAGTCTATTTGAAAAATGTTTAGAATAAATCTTTGAATGTCCAAAATAAGGAGAAGAAAAAAGGATATGTGAATATTGGTCCGGCACCACTTTAATCGATCCAGCTTTACCACATGCAAAATTGTGCAAGAAGAATAGAATAAAAGAACTTATGAAAGTTATCGAATATATTTTAGACCACATTCTTATATTTCCAGGGTGACTGGGCGAGGAAAAGGATTTCTTTTGAACAGGCCTTAGATAATCACCTCCAGTTATAGGTAGTTTTGTCAGGCTGGCCCTTAAGCTAAGTTCTGACAGAGTGCGACAAAAAATTGCTTGTTAATAAATAGTTCAGAGTGCGAGACAAAAATCGCTTGACAATTCGCACTGCAAGCGATTTTTTTCTTTTTTTGGGGGGTTTCAAGAGATGAAGAAAAAATGGAAGTACTTTGTGCTTATATAAATTGTAGGTGATTAAGAAATATCTGATTAAGGCTGATTCAGACAATACTTGTTAGCAAGCAGTTGTTCACGCACAAAAGATTTATATGGGCAAGAAAAATATGATTTATCAATTTTCATGCCTAAATATTACTGACAAGTGACTATAGAGGCCAACCAATTGGCACACGCTCCTCCTCCATCTCAATCTATTTAAAGCATCCCTCTTTACAACCACCCAAGAAGCTCCAATTTCTTATAAGTTCTTTCTTACAACCTCTTTCTACTCTTTTCGGGGATGACCTTTTTTTTGGCCCTAGTTGGATGGCCAAAAAGGCCAATCTTTGGCAATCTGTCATTCTTCATCTGCAGAACGTGTTCTAGCCATCTCAACCTTTCTCTCATCATAGCCCTGAAAAAACGGGATTAGATCACATTTTTCGCACAGCTTACTGTTTGAGATACGGTCAGTTAGTCGGGTACCCAAAATAATCCATAGACATTTCCTATGGAAAATTTCTAACAAATCCTGCTCCATCTTCTGAAGTGCCATTGTTTTGGAGCCACACTTGACCACTGTCATCAGTACAGCTTCCAACATTCTAATCTTGGTTCGCAGACTTATCTTTCTATTTTTACAAACCTGTCTCAACTATGAAAAGAAACCCTGGACCTTGGATAATCTACTTTTAACATCTCCACTGCACCCACCGTCTTTAATAATAATTAATTAAAAAAGCTTTTTCCACAAAATAAGTTTTTCAAAGAAAAGTAAAGAACTTCATTAAACAAAAAATGAGCAAAAATCAAATCAAATAATCTATCAAGCGTGAAACTACCACAAATCTGCATTGATACATAAATGAGGCCCAGAACGAGCAGAAATTACAATAAATAACCGAGTCAAACTAAAAACGAGCAGAAATTAACATAAGTTGGGTTCAAAACCCCTATGCCTTCCCAAGGCCAGAACGAAATTTGCACTTTACTGAAAAAATATTATTTTTGTTTTACTATTAAAGCTTTAATAAGTAAAATAATATTATCATTTTGATTACTAAATATCAGTATATGTATATTAAACTGACAAGGCACATTCATTTGTTTTCATTTTCATTCTTTTTCATTTAGAATTTTCAGTTCGATCTTCTGATTGAATGACGCAGAAAAATTTTCAGCAATTTTTAGCAACAAACACACTTTCAACCACCTGGCCAAACATCGTGCTGTACACTTTAGTTTTAAACCACCTCAAATGTACCTAAAATGAAGAACTGGATGTCATTCGCAAAAAAATCTGTTTACTTTCTTTGATAGCTTGGATACACTTACGCTTTTTTGATTTGGTTAAATTTTAAAAGCAAAAGTAGCCCCGAAAGTTTGAACATAATACCCTCAGTCGTTCTTAGGATACTGCTGAGATGCCTTATTTTTTATTTATTTATTACCCGTCAAAAAAAGGTACAAAACACGGAGTATCACTAAAAAAGAAAAAACACACACAAAAAACAAATTACAACACATTACACATAATCGAACAAATCACAAAGACGAGAAACAAAAACTCAATCGTACACTACACTGCAGGTACGTAAGAAGTTTTACTTTTTAAACTCCCAAGTACCGTAAGAAAATAAGCAGTATGATTTATAACTTCACATCCACAGAGCTAACTTACAGAAAAATACGCGACAACTAGAATTCATCACAAATGGACACAATCACCTAGATTGAAGGTGACAAGAGATAGTAAAAAGACTAAATACGACAAAGAGATGTGCGAAGAAAAATAAAGGGATATCGAGTTACTGCCTTAGCAAACGGTACCAAGGGAGGTAAGAAACTTTCTCGTTGTACAGTTTAATTTGTTCAATTATAGCTGCCGTTGGGTCTGCAATTATAAAATTTTGAACGAGGTGTGAATTTCTTGCCCACGGCGGGAGCCGCAACAAGAACTTCGCATACTTAAAAAACGCGGATCTGAGCTTTCTTTTCTCTGGCTCGCGAAAAATTATCCAAAACGGGCTTAGATACAGGAAATGGGGAAGGGATACTGCGTTATAAGATCGAACCAGAATTAAACGGTTGAAACGGATTTTAGATGAGACTACTCTACTGTAAGCAAAAGCCAGGCGTTTACGGAGATGATCAATAAGAAGGGAGCGGGTAGTTTTTAGATCCTTTCCAATTGGTAAACCAAGGTACTCAACATTCTCAACATTCTACGAGGCTCAGAGAAATAACGAAAAACGCAGCAAAGCTGGAGCGACCACCGATCCACTCATCCGAGCGCTACCTGAAGTCATTTGGTCCATACTTCGTAAAACACTACAATGGTGACCCAGAAAAATTGTAAATAAATCAAGTTTGAATAATTTAATTTTGTAAGTGTTTTTAAATTGTTTGACTTCCGCTGTTATTTTTGTTGTTAACAAGAATATTAAGGGAAAAATAAAGTGAATTTGAATTTGAAAAGGTAAATAATTTTCAAGACTGGGGCTACAGATAGTTCTCCCAGCCTTAGAGACACGACCTTTTCTTGGCGCCAGTTGAACAGAAGAATATCACATTTCCGGAGATTAAATTAAAGGCCAATGCTACCGTACTTTGATTTTAGTGTTGAGAAGGTAGTCTCTGTAACTGCGACTGTGTGGCTGGGGTTCAGAATGTCATCGGCGTAGGCTATCATTGTAACGTCTATGCCACAAGCTATGCATGTTGTGTCGATAATTGACTGTGGTTCAATAATACAATTATTAAAGGCACAAGGAGATGTGACTGATCCTTGCCGAGCACCCTTTTTTACTGGGACTACAGGATTCCCTCTGTAGGACAGCATCACGTCTGGTGTATATTCAGTGAGGGTTCAACCATGGCCAGGAAGTACGAGTTCAGCCTGTAGGTGGTCGTACATGTCTTTAATGGGTAGTAGGATGTCCTTCTGTACACCTCTCTTTCCCATATCCATATCTCTTTCCCATATTGGGAATTAGCATTAACAGAGTGCATTTTGATTTAACCTTAAGGCAACATTTAGTTTTTAAACATAATGGGCAAATGGGAGGTTGGGCATGGTAGGAGGACTAGTTACCTTTCAATCACTTTCGACCATTAAAAAGGACATCAGCCCTTTCTATTTTTAATCGAATGAGCCCTTTTCGAAGTTCCCCCGACAACTCCTTCGATATGAAGCGCGCTGGTCAAAACAACAACAACAACAAAAATAATAAATTATGCCCACACACATCTATATTGTAAAACTGTAAAGCCTTCCAATCACTGTCGACTTCTACGAACGGCACTAGACCTTTCGATGTCGAATCAAGTGAGTCCTTTTGAAAACGAGAACACTTTCTTTAAACACCTTATATGCCCCCCAGGGTATAAATTACAATCCTTACCCTAAGGGCTGTTAGGGTTGTTGTCATCCTCTAAGACCTAATTTCCAGAACTTTAAACTACGTTAGACAAAATGGCTATCTCAAAATTTTGATTGGATGTATTTGGGAAAATGGTGGGCGTCAGATGGGCTGTAGTCCCTCTCCAATCACTTCCAATTATTAAAAAGTGCCCTAACTCTTTCAATTTCCAATCAAATGAGCCCTTTTGAAGTTTCTAAGACAAAACTTTCAATAAAAATCTTATATGCCCCCAGGGCATAACTGACTGGGAGGTGTCATTCTCAAAGACCTAATTTCCAGAACTTTCTACTACGTTGAACAAAATAGCTATCTAAAAATTTGATTAGATGTGTTTGGAGGAATGGTAAGCGTGAGAGGGGGGTTAGTTACCCTCCTATCACTTTCGACTATTAAAAAAGGCACTAGCCCTCTCAATTTCCAATTGAATGTGCCCCTTTTGAAGTTTCACGACAACTCTGTCTATAAAAACCTTATATGCCCCCAGGGAAGAACTTACAACCTCTGCCCTGGGAGCTTCGAGGGGTTTGTCATACTTAAATACATAATTTCCAGAACTTTCAACTACGTTGAACAAAATGGAGATCTCTAAACTTTGATTGAATGTTTTTGGGGAAATGGTGGGCGTAAGAGGAGGGTTAATTACTCTCCACTCACTTTCGACTATTAAAAAGGGCAATTTCAATTTCCAATCAAATGCGTCCTTTTTGAAATTTCTATAACAACTTTCTATATAAACTTTATATGCCCCCAGGGCATAACTTACAACCCTTGTACTGAGGACTCTGGGGGGGTTATAATCCTAAAAGACCTAATTTCAAGAACTTTCAACTACGTTGAATAAAATGGACATCTCAAAATTTTGATTGGATGTGTTTGGGAAAATGATGGGCGTGAGAGGGGGGTTATTTGCCCTCAAATCACTTTCGACTATTAAAAAGGGCACTAGCCCTTTAAATTTCCAATCGAAAGAGCCCTTTTTCAAGTTTCTAAAACAAAGATTAATAAAAACCTTATATGTCCCCAGGGCATAACTTATATCCCTAGCCCTGAAGACTGTGGGGAGAGTGTCCTGCTCAAAGGTATAATTTCCTTTACTTTGAACTGCGTGGAACAAAACGGCTATCTCAAAATTTTTATTGGATGTGTTTGGGGAAATGGTGGGCGTGAAAGGGGTGTTAGTTGCCTTCCAATCACCTTCGACTATTAAAAAGGGCACTATTCATTCCATTATCCATTCGAATGAGTAATTTTAGGATTTTCTACTCCAACGTTTTCTATAAAACCTTACCTGCACTCTGTGTATAATTTATACCCTTCGCCCTAAAGTCTGTGGGGAGGGGGTTTTCATTCTCGAGAACCGAATTGCCAGAACTTAAAGCTTCGTTGAATAAAATTGTTATCTCAAAACTTTGATTTTCTGTGTTTGAGGTACCGGTGGGCGAGAGAGGGGGGCTAGTTGCCCTCCAATCACTCTTGTCTTTTAAAAAGGGCACTAGCCATTTGAATTTCCAATTGAATGAGCCTTTTTTGACGTTTCTACGACAAGGCCTTCTATAAAAAACCTTATATGCCCCCAGGGCATAACTTACAACCCTTGCCCTGAGGGCTCTGGGGGAGTGTCCTCCTCAAAAACATAATTTCTATGTTTCTACGACACAGAACCCTTTTTTCTGAACCCTTTTTCAAGTTTCTACGACACAGCTTTCAATAAAAACCTTATATACCCCCAGGGCATAACTTATAACCCTTGTCCTGGAGACTGTGGGGGGATTGTCCTGTTCAAAGACATAATTTCCAGAACTTTTAACTGCGTTAAAAAAAAGGGCTAGCTCAAAATTTTGATTGGATGTGTTTGGGGAAATGGTGGGCTTGGAAGGGATGTTAGTTGCCTTCTAATCACTTTCGACTATTAAAAAGGGCAAAAGCCATTCAAATTTCCATTTGAATGAGCCCTTTTTGAAGTTTTTACGACAACTTTTTTGATACGAAGTGCCCTGCTCAAAAGGATAAAATTAATAAATAATATATTGGGTCAATATTGTTCTTATATACCCCCAGGGCATAACTTAAATCCCCTTCCCTGAGGGTTGTGGGGGGGGGGTTTCATCCTCAAAAACATATTTTCTATCCGGAAATAAACTACGCTGAACAAAATGGCTATCTCAAAATTTTGATTGGATGTGTTTAGGGGACTGATGGACGTGGAGAGGGGGGGGAGGCTAGTTGTCCTCTAATCACTTTCGACTATTAAAAATGGTACTAGCCACTTCAATTTCCAATCGAATAAGCCCTTTTCGAAGTTTCTACGACAACTCCTTCGATACGAAATGCCCTGGTATGGAAAACAAAAAATAAATAAATAATACATTTTTTTTCCTTTTTTTTTTATTAACAAATGGGTCACAAAAAAAATAAAATACAAATCTCCATATAATGCTAACAAAACAAAACTGCATATAATACCAACAATATCAAAATAGGTTCCGACGCATATTAGCGTGTTTGGGATGACCCAAAAAAAGGAACACTTCAACTACTTATACACTAATTCACTTCCTCGGGGAAATAATACTCTCTGACTCCTCCTCTCCGCCCCCACCCCAACTAAACAATAAATAAAAAATATAAGGAAAATAAAATTTTTTACAGGGAACTTAAATGAAATCAACACACATACTCAATGATTAATAATGCTTACTTTCATATACCGACAATCACATCAATCAACACACAAGAAAGTTTTTCTCTTAACATTCACAAGCATATACTCACTCCCAGATCAATCACCTAATCCGTGTCTACAATACTAGTTAGAAAAAATACATCGTAAAGAACCACAAAATTCCTGAAGAACCTGCTTACTTTTTACATCCGCCAGAATCCTGTTCCAGACTTCAGAACCAATACACCTAATAAAAAATTTAGGTATGGTAGTAACTGGAACCGGCGTTCTAACTAATTCAACATTTCTAGTTTCATAACTATGGTCCCTTTCATTATAAAGTTCCGAAAAACATACAGGCAACAAATTAGAAGAAAATTTACACATAAACAAATTTACATAAAATTTAACCAAACCAAAGAATGGTAGAATTTTTAGTTGGTGATACCTCGATCTTACCGAATTCTGGGACAAGTCATTGGTCAAAACTCTTACGGCTTTATTTTGTAACACACGGAGCGGATACAAATGGCTAGTGAACGTCGACGACCAAACTGTAACACAGTACAGCAAATATGGATGAATAAGAGAAAAATATAACATTCTAATAACCTTTTTAGGAAAAATTTTGTTATAGCTTCCGCAGAGTTCCAACATTTTTGGCTAATTTAGTACTTATAAATGCAATATGATCTTTAAAACCTAGGCATTCATCTACCATAACACCAAGATACCTTACTGTACTTGTCCGTTTTATACTTCCATTTACTAACTCAATTTCTTCAATCCATGGATAGTAATTTGCACTTCTGCCATATAACAAGAACATTGTTTTCTTCTGATTAACAAGCAGTTTGTTCACTCGCATCCACCTCTCGATTATCACCATTCCTTGTTTCATGCCATTTTTCAAATCCGCTTCTGTTTTTGCAGCCATTGTAAATTGAGTATCATCAGCAAAACTTGGAAGTATTGCTCGCACCGGGCCATCAGTGTACCTTGGAGTTGACAGTTGTTTGAGGCATCCATTTAAATCATTAATGTACACAAAAAATAATAGGGGACCCAACGCAGACCCCTGTGGCACACTACACTTTTCTACCATTTCTTCTGACAGGACTGTGCCCAGCTGTACACTTTGCGTTCTTCCTTCAAGAAATGAAGCAATCAATTTCAGACTTTTAGAACGAATTCCAGCATTTTCAAGCTTAGCCAATAAAATCTTATGATCAACACAGTCAAAAGCCTTCATAATATCTAGAAAAATTGAACCCACCTTTAAACCTGAATCTAGGCAATCGTTAACAAATGTTGTCAAAAATAATAAAGCATGCTGTGTAGACTTATTTTTTCTAAAACCAAATTGACTAGAGTGAAAAAACATCTTTTTCAATATAATCCATCAGTCGTCTATAAATCAATTTCTCAAAAATATGAGAAATCACTGGAAGTAGAGATATCGGACAGTAGTTGTTCATATCTTCCTTATCACCTCCTTTATACAGAGGAATAACCAAAGCACTTTCAAGCAATTAGGGTACACTCCAAATTCAAAACATTGATTGAAAAGGTACAACATATGACTATATATAATAGGGTAATTTTTTTGAACTATTTGAAAGGTTATAAAGTCCATTCCAGCTGCCTATTTTTTCATACTTTTTAAGATATCCTCAAGTTCACGCTCACTGGTTGAAGATAAATGGTTGCATCACTTGCTTCAGGAAGAAAATTCTGGTATGTACCATCACCATTTATACATTCCACAGATGTCGATATTTTTAGCCCTACTTCTGAAAAGTGGGTACACAAGTTATTGGCTACACCACTATCCGACATCCACGGCAAATTATTAGGACTTATTGGTTCATTTTTTGGGATTTTTACCGACTTAATCAGTTGCCATGTTTTAGCTGGGCTTCCTTCATCGTCTTTAAATTTCTGTGCACAGTAATCAATTTCTGACTTTCTTAAAAGACTTTTTAACTTTCAAGTAAATTCTTCATAATGTTCCTTATCAGTTGCTGAATCTTGAGTCGCGCACCTTTTATACATCACTTGCCTTTTTTCCATTGAGGCTAGTAATCCTTTTGCAATCCAAGGTTTAATTGGCAACTTATATCTTTGCTTTGTTTTTTTTAAATTCAAACGCTCTTGAAATAGTAATTTTATTTGTTCGTACCATTTACCAAATTTGTTATCAATACCTGTATTATCCTGAATAAACTCAAAATCTGCACTTTTAAGCTTCCGCTTAAACTTCAAAAGTACATTTCCATCCATATAAGGCAGGTACAGATATTGCAACCCCAAAATGGTCAGATGTCCATCCAAATATTCCAGGTACAGATATTGCAACCCCAAAATGGTCAGATGTACTATTAATAACTACTGTGGGGCATAAATAATTGATATTTACAAAAATATTATCAATTATAGACTCTGAAGTTTCTGTCACTCGTGTGCATATGTTAATTGCAGGATAAAAACCAAAACTTAGGTCTTACCTTACTATTTCTATCAACCATATTTAAATCAATATTAAAATCCCCATATATAAAACATGGTATTCTTGAACTTGGCAACTTTCCCAAAAATTCATCAATCAGTTGGATAAACTCCTCAACATTATCTGAAGGTGGTCTATAAATTACTACAACTATAAACTTATTATTTGCATTACGCACATCAAGCACCATACACTCAAATTTCATTTCATAATTGACCGCTAAATCTGACCTAATCTGTACACTAAAACCACTTTTTACATATACAGCTAAACCACCACGTTGGTGTAGTACCCTATTTTGCACGTACATATTATAACCTTCTATTTTTAATAAAGTAGAATTGTAATCCCTAAGCCAAGTTTCCGTTAGGGCCAGGATATGCGGCTCTGTTTTAAGACATAACTCATGAAGGAACTCATATGATCTGTTTATCCCTTGAAAGCTCATGTTTTATACTTTCATTTCTTTCATATTTTTCCAATCACACATCTCACACAAAAAAGCATACCGGGAATCCAAACATCCAACATTCTCATTTACATCATAGTCCCAATGCAGAACACCATCTATCAATCAACACACATCCAGCGGGCTCCTTTTAAGTTCCCTCAACTTACTGGTTAAATTAACAATTATCAAAAATCAAATATGGGCAAGAGAAAGTCAAAGGAGGAGTAGAGAACCATATCTTCCCCAAATAACTTCTACATCTTGCAACATCCGAGGACGTATTAACAATCATAATAAAGTAAACATAAGAAACAAAAATAAACAAAACAAATAAACAAACCGGTCGATATGTATACGCATATCAACTTCCAAAATAAAACTTAGTGGGCTTAATATGGCTAACAAATTCATTTATAAGCAAATCAAAATTTAATAACCTTCATAATTAATAACTTTTCATACAACCTATAAAAAAAAAAAAAATATTTTCCAAACACTATAAATAACTAGCTCAAAACCACTATTTACATTTTTAATGCTTTGAACCATTCAACCTTTTCAACGTTACCAGCCGATTTAATAGAAAGAACCGGCGGTACCACGGGAGGTATCCAGCACTCAACACCTCTCTCCATCAAATATTTTCTTTTCACCACCAATTCCTTTCTAATTTGGCGCACCTCTCTACTAACATCATCACTAATAAAAACTGGTTTTCCAAACTGCAAGTCTTTTCCTCTTAATTTCTTTGCATTTTTCATTATGCCGTATCGGTCCTTATAATTTGTAACTTTGATTTTGATAAAGTTACTCGCTTCATGTACCACTGAAAATGGAGGAATATTCTTCACTTCCATTTCTAATCCCTCATTCAGCACTTTTTTAATGGTATTTTTTGCATCAGACAATTTTTAAAACTTTCAAGACCTAATTTTTATAACTTTCAACTACGTTGAAAAAATGGCCATCTAAAAATTTTGATTGGATGTGTTTGGGGAAAAGGTGGGCGTGAAAGGGGGGTTAGTTGCCCTCAAATCACTTTCGACTATTAAAAAGGGCACTAGCCATTTTAATTTCCAATCGAATCAGCCCTTTTCAAGTTTCTACGACAAAGCTTTCAATAAAAATCTTATATCCCCAGGGCATAACTTATATCCCTTACCCTGAAGACTGTGGGGAGAGTGTCCTGCTCAAAGGTATAATTTCCTTAACTTTGAACTGCGTGGAACAAAATGGCTATCTCAAAATTTTATGGGATTTGTTTGGGGAAATGGTGGGCGTGGAAGGGGTGTTAGTTGCCTTCCAATCACCGTCGACTATTAAAAAGGACACTAGCCATCTCAATTTCCAATCGAATGAGCCCTTTTTGAAGTTTCTACGACAACACATTCTATAAAAACTTTATATGCCCACAGGGCATATAACTTACACCCCTAGCCCCGAGGGCTGTGGGGGGTTGTCACCCTCAAAGACCTAATTTTCAGGACTTAAAACTACGTTGAATAAAATGGTTATCTCAAAGTTTTGATTAGATGTGTTTGGGGAAAACGTGAGCGTGAGAGGGAGGTTAGTTGCCCTTCAATCACTTTCGACTATCAAAAAGGGCACTAGCCCTTTAAATTTTCAATTGAATGAGCCTTTTTTGACGTTTCTACGACAAGGCCTTCTATAAAAAAACCTTATATGCCCTCCAGGCACAACTTATACCACTTGCGCTGAAGACTATGGGGGAGTGTCCTCCTAAAAGAATAATCTATATCAGATAATCAACGACGCTGAATAAAATGGGTATCTATGAATTTCGACTCGATTTGTTTTAGGAACTGGCGGGTGTGGAAGGGGTGTTAGTCGCCTTCCAATCCCTTTCGACTATTAAAAAGGGCAAAAGCCACTCCAATTTCGAATTGAATGAGCCCTTTTCGAAGTTTCTACTACAACTTTTTTGATACGAAGTGCCCTGGTCTAGAGGAAAAAAATATTAAATAATACATTGTGCCAACATCGTTCTTATATGCCCCCAGGGCATAACTTAAAACCCTTGCCCTGAGGGTTTTGGGGGAGTTTCATCCTCAAAAACATATTTTCTATCTGAACCAAATGGCTATCTCAACATTTTGATTGGATGTGTTTGGGGGACTGATGGGCGGGGCGGGGGGGGGAGGCTAGTTGTCCTCCAATCACTTTCGACTATTAAAAAGGGTACTAGCCACTGCAATTTCCAATCGAATAAGCCCTTTTCGAAGTTTCTACGACAACTCCTTCGATACGAAATGCCCTGGTCTGGAAAAAAATAAAAAAATAAATAATACATTGTGCCAACATCGTTCTTTACTTAGGCAGTGCGATTGTGCTGCCTATGATACTACTTAGGTAATTAAAGCTGTCCACATCCTCGATCTTCTCGTTAACCAACATTACGTCTTCAATTTCACTTTTTCTTGGTCTTAGCAACTTAGTCTTCTTAACTTTAATTTTCAAACATATTCTTGCACTTTGAAATCTCAAAATGTCCAAACAATTATTCATTTTGCTAATATTTTCATCTATGAGAATAAAATCATCAGATAATCTAAGTCACTGAGAGTTTTACTTTCCCATTTGATTCCATGCTATCCCATGGCCTTTGCCGTGTCCCTTAAGACAAAGTCCATAAAAGTGATCAACATCAATGGGGATAGAAAATAGCTCTGTTTAACTCCTGATTAAATACAATACCAGCTGCTAACCTCGATTTCCTACTTTAACCGCAGCAATGTTGTTACCGTACATAGCACTAATCACCTTAATGTATTTATCTGGTATACGTTACAACGATAGGACCTTCACTAAAGTTTTTTTTTTTTTTTTTTTTTTTTTTTTTTTTTTTACTGGCTGGATCAAACGCTTGCTCATAATCAATAAAACTGAGGACTAAGGGGGTCTGGTGAATCAGACACTTCTTAATTATTAATCTAAGAATGAAAATCGGATCGTCGTATCCTCTCCCCTTCCTATAACAACACCGTTCATTTCTTAAAACTGTATCTACACCCTCTTTGATTCTTAAAAGTATCAGCATACTAAGTAATAGGGTTCAACAGAAACCAAGCAAATGCCTCACTAATTACCACAATTAATCTGATCCCTGGTTTAATTGGAATTTCTCTAAAATCGCTAGGTACTTCCCTTTTTTCAAAAACCATATTCATAATATTTAAGAGCTTATTTCTGAATTAGCAATCACCATACTTCAAAAGCTCATTTACATCATTTTCTCTACTGATTTAAAACCAAACATATTGGAAAACGGATAAAACTTTTATCAGGACAGTGAAAAAAACTATTTTTGTACAAATAATAATAACAGTCAGAATATCTTGGCTTCAGATCCGAAAAAAAAGCCGCCTCACAACTTAAAACGAATAGAAATTAGTCCGTATATTCGGGGGCCGGTTCTTCCTCAACCCCTCACTCTTTACACCAAACATCAACTTTTTGTCTATTTCTTTAAGAACGCCTGCTCAAACCCAAGGCCCGTTTCATTTAACTAAGAAGTATTTTTAAAATACAACAAAACTTTAGCGTAAATAGCAGGGGTTGAGGAGGGGGCAGCCTCCCTTACATACGGAATAATTTCGATTTTAGTTCCAATGTTGCTCTTTACTTTCATTAAAAAAAACTAGTTTTTTATTTATTTTATTTCTAGGGTATATATTGAAAATAACAAATCCCTAAGTGTATAAAGAACAAATAAGATACGGGAAGACGGATTAAATCCATCAAGTGAATGGACAGAGTTATATGTTTAGAAAGGACGAAAAAATACCTCATACTACCTCTTGAGCTACCCCAGCAGATTCGTCTCATGCCCAGCTTCCTTTATCAAATTGAAATTTGTAAATTCCAAAGTCGAATTTTGCTTCGACATCCAGATTTCACGCCATTCGAGTAGAAATTGTATACGTGCAGTTTATCGAGTTTGTCGCATTATTTATTTCTTTATGTTGGTTTCGTTACGTAATGATTTTTTTACTTGGTTATTTTATTTCCCATTTATTTTCCCAGTAAAGAAAAATGATTACTTTCATGATTTTCCCCATAATCTCACTCATTTTCATATATTTTTCTATATTTTCACATTATTTCTTTCCCTACGTTTATTTCCTTAGCAATGCTTTCTTTATTTGTTATTTTATTTTCCATTTATTTTTGTTCCATTATAAAAAAACGAATGCCACCTTTTAATATATTTGTGCAACATCATGTTAAAATACAAAAACAAGACTGATGACTTTTATGTAACATACTGCTTTCTAAGATGCTTTCCGCATCTTCCAGATTTATTGACCCAAATTAGATATAATCCACAAACTAGTATATTCTTCAAAAGCGGTATATTCGACAAACGGGTTATATATTTACACTTCATATATTTTTTAGTAAAAAGGCTAAAAAGGCTGTAGTGAGCAGTGTTTTACAAAATAAATACAAAATGGAGGGAAGGATAAGAAGCAAGTGTTTACCAAATTAAGTTCAAGCTGATCACAGATGGCGTAGAACTCTTCAAGCTGTCGATCATATCTGGGAGGGGCATTATCAGAAGCTTTGCCAGTTGCCAGGTCTATCATATTATTTTGCTGCAGGTTCTGGGCTGCTAATTTCATTGCCGCCTAAATTAGAAATAGGAATACAGTGATTAATGTTTACAAAAGAGGAAAACTAGTACTTTTTTCCTCTGATATTATTCATTATAATATTATCTAAATATTAATATAATCTAAATACTATTTCAAGCTTCTTCCTTTGCATAAAACGGTAAAGTCCGGACAAGAAGCCATAAAAAGATCGCTAGGAATCTCTGTCGATCCAGGGGTGGAAGCTCTGGCTAGTCACTCGGGATTCTTAGGTTCATATCCCATGCCACCTGCAAATTTTTTTTTATTTTGTTCTTCATTAAGGTAGGGATAAATGCCCCGTATAGCCCTTATGATCTAATCTGCTATGTGGCAGGTCCAAAATTAGATTGGGGTGTGAAGTTGTCTTTCCAGCTATTTGAAGAGGGATCTTTAATCAAGAACTTCAAAGAGATATTGGCAAGAGAAAAGACATCCAATCTAAGTAGAAGTGACAGAATAGATAGAAAATATATAATTTGGGCTATATATTTGCACATTAGGGATGGGGGGTAGGGGTAAAGTATTTGGCAGGGGCGGATCCATGATTTTTTTTTGGGGGGGGGGGGGGGTGCAAAATAGGTTGATATGATAAAGTTGCGTTATGAGCAAGTTTAATTAACGCAAACTTGCGTTAATTAAGTAAATTACACTACTTTAGACTACGCTAGGGGGGAGGGCACCCCTCGCCCCCTGGATCCGCCACTGGTATTTGGACAGTGTGAAATTAGAAAACAATTCTTACTATATAATATGCAAAATAATTGTACCTAACACGTTAGGCATCCAGACCTGCTATACTTTACCCCCACCCCTCTAATGTGTAAATATATATAGCCCACATTTGTTTCTAAAGTATTATATTTTTATCATACTTAGGTATATATGCATGGTACATACGCCGATCCGTGGTCCTTTGGCCGAATCATGTTTGATTTCCCCTACCCTAAATGATGAATTTACACCTCACAATAAAAATTATAAAAATGGCATCAAAAGTTTGTTTATATGCATTTTTGTTTCGTTTTTACAAGCCGAGTCGAACCAAAATATCAAGGGGGGAGGGGTCAAACCCCGTAAAACCCCCTGGATATGGCCTTGTATTACACTAAGGATGATTAGTTTTCAACACAAAAAGAATTAGTAATTAGTAGGCCTATGCATAATATAATCATATCCCTTTTAATTTTTGCCCGTGTTTATATAACTGCATTATTTACCAGAATTTTTTTTTTTTTATAAATAAGCTATGTCTACGTAAAATTACGATAACGCTTATCTGTTTGTGCTATAATAAGCTGCAATTGCTATGACTTTTCTAAAGTCTACGACTCTAGGAAAAAAGAAGGTAAGACAGGCGTAGACAAAATGTGTGTGCATAGAGGGGTTTCTAACTAGCTGCAGTTGAGTATTGGGTTTCGCTACGCCATTTAAGCCCTGTCGACGTAGGTAATCTCGAAGACCACACTGCCTTTCCATGACGATAAATAATAGTTCAAATAGGGATAAATCCTTTTATTAGACAGTGAACAAAGCAATCAAAAAATATACTGGATCAATACTCCCACTGATTGAAAGCTTGATGTCTTGCAACGACGTTTTGTATCTACAAGAACATTTACTTTCAGCCAACTCGCTTTCCCTGTTAAAAGTGAATGAAAAAACTCGCCTTTACGGGGTGCCAGCTAAGAGTTCAGGCAGAGGAAGACCTTCCGGCGGACTGACGATACTAATCAGTTCTCACCTTTCGGCATTAGTATTTGTCGAGAACGAGAATTTCCTTCGCATAAAACTTGCAAATCTGATAGTATATTGCTGCTACTTACCAACTGATTACAAGAACTTGGCTTCCGAAGAAAAGTTCTCACGTTCAACAATAAAGCTTGCTAAATCTTTACAGCAGTGTGCCTAAGCATCTCATCGTGTTATCCTCACCGGGGACGTGAACTGCGACCTCTCAGTGCCAGATCACTCAAGATCTCAAATACTTCTGTCTGCTCTGTCCAATCTGTATGTTGTCCCAAATGACCATTCGTATACGTATATCCATAATTCCGGAGTGACAAGTTCGCTTGATTTCATGCTCTGCTCGAACGGCGTGACTGCGAATGGCTCAAGCCATGTTGACTTTAGCATATCGGTATCGGATCATTTACCAATCTCCAACTCTTTTGTCTTTGATATTTTTCTCTTTAAAAAAGATGAAAAGAAACGGAAGTGGGAATTCAAATGTGACTGGAAGAAAATAAATGCTGTTGAATATAAAGCAGAGCTTGATGCCACATTCGACACGATTAAGATCCCATTCCTGCTGCAATAATCCTCGGACCTCATCGTGTCGGAAAAAAAAAAATTCTAATCAACATTTACTGTAGTGAAATCACACATGCAATGCGTTGTGCCGTTCCTGTACGTAAAGTTCGTTCGGGTTCAGAAATACCTGGCTGGTCGATAAATTCAGTTTTACTGCAAAGTTACAAATCCTGAAAGTTTTGGCACCAAATATGGAATGATTGCGACCGGCCAAAATCTGGTCCCATTAATGACATACAGTTATATACCAAACATTGCTTTGCTAAGTGTCTTGCCAATCACAAAGCTAAGACTATTGACTGCAGGAGCGAGCGGCTTGCAACTAACCCAAATGAAATTTGGAGATTCATTGGGGGAAATAAGTCAAAAGGTGTCGCTTCAGAGCTTCCAAGTGACAGTGACTGGATCAACTATTTCACTAGCGAATTCTCTCCACCTGATCCAGTCTTAAACCCGCTCTGAATCCCTACTAGTGGATAGTCTAGTTGATACTGAATCTGAAATTAGTTTTGTAGTTATGGCCTCTGATATTTACAGTGCTATCAGTTGCTTTCAAAAAAGTTCTTGCATGGTTATGATCAATTATGTGGTTTTCATTTATTACATGCAAGTGATAAGCTGCTGCAGCATCTACATTTGTTTTACCAAATCATTTTTTATTCTGGTATTGTCCCCGATTTTTTTTTGTGTTGTTTCATTGACTCCTGTTCCGAAAAAAGATAAAGATAGCCGGCAATGTTGTTCCTAAAAGCCTATAAAAGTTTCTTTTGTTCTGTGTAAATTGCTGGAGTTACTAATGATTAAGGACATAAATAAGGCTATAGTCGGGAACACGTGCATTATATACCTGTCGACGTTCTGGCGAATACAAAGTATAACGACAACTTTCAGTTCCTTGTAACTCGTGATGTCTCTCGTGCTGTTTGATCTAGAGTACATTCCCATTTTCTGTATGGTACGCAACTGTGACGACTCAGTCGTTATATGGTATGGACGATCACATATCTGTATGCAATATTATCTACTGTTATGAAAATATGTGTTCGTGAATTTTACGTGATGTGTAAGGCTACAATTAGAATTTGAAATAGTATTCATTATGTTGGGATAAATTTACCGCAGCTATAAAAAACTTGCGCGGTTGCACCCCTGAAAAAGGCTAGAATTAGTTTTGTTTTTAAATGTTTGGACTTTTCCATACACAGTTACGCTGACGACATTCTGAAATTAAGTAGAACTGTATCGTCTGTTGAGGAGAATTTTTCTGTGCTTCATAGGGAATATGCCAAAACTGGTCTCGATTTTAATGTTTCGAAGATCGAGATCCTTGCTGTCGGCAAATCTGTTGGTGATGTTGGATGCGTACAGTTAGGAAATCAGAGTGTTCAGTTATCTGCTTGTATTAAGTATCTCGGTCTTCCGATAGGGATAGCGTAAAAACAACAAGGGCTCTCCTTATCTCTCATCTAAGTGAGAAACTTAGAAAAGCGTTTGGTGTACTAGTTTGCTGTAAAGCTTGCTACAGCAGGCGTATTCTCGCCCGTGTCTACAACACTTTAGCGATGCCTCATGTCCTCGTATTGACTCCATTTTGGAATATGTTTACGGCAACTGATAAAAATACTATTAGATCCGTATATTTTCGTTTCGCGATTTCTCTTGTGTATACTCATATGGACTAGAAACAAAAGACTAGTGTCAGCCTACGGGTTAACTGAGCCACTAACCGGGGCTGAGCAGCATCGCGGTCTCTCTTTTTCTAGGCTTGATAGGACAAACAGCGTCCATCCTTCTATGTGTTAGTAGAAATATTGAATTTATTCTTGGTAGAATAGTTTTCTTTGTGAGTGTGTTCTTCTTCCTTTCTTTTTCTTTTTTTTTGTCTTCTCATCTACTCTATATTGAACCCTTGTGTTTTTTGGGCAATAAAGATACTGATTGATTGATTATTCACAGTTCATACTGTAAATATGTCCAATCACAAACCAAATTTGCTAGTCCCGTTCGGTAGCCATGTCTTATTTCTATTCAAACCATAAAAAAGCTTGAAAATATTCAGAAGCAGGTATACCAATTAATGCTTGGGGCAAATTACATATCGTATGAAGACAGACTGTAGACACTGAGGCTTCCGAAGCCATCTGAAAGGGACATCCATCTTACAATACGTTTTGGAAAAAAATGCCTAAGCTCTGGATGTCCTTCGAAAAATTTTATCAGATTTTCAAGAACCACAAAAGAGAACTCCTTTGTCCTCGACCCTGAAAGGCATCAAAACGATATTATCGTCTCTTGTTTCGTATTAAAAAAAAAAAAAAAAAAAAAAAAAAAAAAAAAAAAAAAGTTTTGCGAACAGAAATTATTACGTATATGAGGGGGGTTGCTCCTCCTCAAAGCTCGCTCTTTACGCTAATGTTTTTCAGTAATTAAAAAAAACCTTCTTATTGTTCTAACTAAACGAAAAGTGTTTCAGGAGTCGTTCTTAAAGAATTGAGACAGAATTCAAACTTCAGCGTAAAGAGCGAGGTATTGAGGAAGAGTAACCACCCCCCTCATATTGGCTACGTAATAGTTTCTGTTCGTTTTAAGTTTTAATGTTGCTCCTTACATTCACTTGAAAAAAAATGTTTTTTTTTAAATTTAATTTCTGATCATTTTTTAAGTAATGCCAGGAAATATGGCTACACCTCCACCGATAAATCCCTCCTCCCCCGGGATTTATTCTCTACACAGTTCAATCCTGGTGAAAATTTACCCCAGACAATTACCCTTAACATGTCCACAAGTAAAATTGAGTCGGCAATGAGAAAGCAAGACATAAGAAAAATTTCGTAAAGGAAATCTGGCAAATTTGCCTAGTGTAAGATTTCCTCTGAAAAAATCACCCCCTGGAAACTTCCCACCTCATGGAAAATTATCCCCGTGAAAAATATCACCAGCAGAAAATTCACCACCTCCCCCCCCCCAAAAAAATGTATGCATACTTCCCAATGGCAAATACTATACGTAAACAATGGGCAAATTTTGTAACTGGAAGACCTTTCCCCACGGGCTATGGGGGGTCATGATATATCAGTAGAATGGGGGGTGCTACTCCGAGCGGGAGTCCATATATGGGCATAGAATACGGACGGGAGTCCTAATATGGGCATAGAGTCATTAGGGAGAAAGATTGCGTAATGGTGTCAATGACCTCTTTTTCCAAGGTCGATTTATTTGATGTTTCTATGTGTAATACCTCCGGGGCGGAGGTTACACATGCGCATTGAATTCTAACGGGAACAATGTTATTGATCTAGGACTCGAGGGGGAAGTGAATTTCCGAAAAATTGATTTGCGTAATCAAAGTGTGTCAACAACAACAACATCGACCTTGACATTCACTGAGAGCGTACACTTACAACACCGGTACGAACCACGTGGTTTATGGTCCATATATGGGCATAGAATACTGACGGGGCACCAAATATGGGCATGGACTCATTAGGGAGAACACGTTGTTAATGGGGTCAATGACCTAAATTTCACAACAACAACATCGACCTTGACATTCGCTGAGAGCGTGCACTTACAACAACAAAAACCCGGAATTTGGAACACCTGTGCTGTCGACCTCAATTCACATATCGTGAATCAATAATTCCCCTTAGAAACAACAAATTAATTTCCCTTTCTTGACAGATCAATCAATCAATGACATCATCTATCAGAATTTAAAAATTTTCGCCTAGAAACATTTCTCCAGGAATAGATCCAAGTCATTAATGTCTTTGCCTCGGAAACAACTCTTTTGGTCGAACTCCAAAAGATATTAATAACCCAAGGCCATGGAAACAATTAGGCAAGAAACATCTTAGCGATGAATTGTTTTAGCGCGCGAGAAGGTTTCCTATTAATTTGAAATGCGTTAGCACAGAGATGCCAATAACAAAGGAACACGCTGAATTTACGTTTAAGGATAATTTGGGCGAAACAGTTTTAGACAGGTTATGGAACTATTTCGGCGAAACAGATAGAGACATTTTAAAAGAAGATTTTTGAAGAGATTTTAGAAGAGAATTTGAGTGTGGTCGTTATAATACACAAGCTTCATTTGAACAGTGTTGTGAGGTCCTCTAACCCAACCCCAAAGGGTTCCGATCCTCCTACCCCAACCCCGAAGGAAGCCCCCGGTCCTCAAAGCCCCCCCAAGCTCCCAAAGGGACACCGGCGCCCCCAAAGGCCCACCCAGACCCCCAACTGTCCCCCGGACCCTCAAAGGCCCTCCCTGTGCCCCAAAGGTCCTCCTCCGGTCCCCAAAGGCCCATCGAGCTCCCAAAGGACCAAAGGGGTCCCAAAGGCCCTCTACCGGTCCCCCAATGTCCCCCAGGCATCCAAAGACCCTCCCTGTGCCCCAACGGCCCTCCCTGTGCCTCAAAGGCCCTCCACTGGTCCTCAAAGCCCCCAAGCTCCCCAAAGGGCCACCGGCGCCCCCAAAGGCCCACCCAGACCCCCAAAGGCCATCCCCAGGCCCCAAATGTCCCCCAGACCCCCAACTGTCCCCCGGACCCCCAAAGGCCCTCCCTGTGCCCCAAAAGCCCTCCCCCGGCCCCCAAAGGTCCCCCGGGCTCCCAAAGGACCAACGGGGTCCCAAAGACCCTCCACCGGTCCCCAAATGACCCCCCGGCACCCAAAGGGCCTCCAGGGGCCCCCAAGGCCCTCCCTGTGCCCCAAAAGTCCTCCTCCGGTCCCCAAAGGCCCATCGAGCTCCCAAAGGACCAACGGGGTCCCAAAGGCCCTCCACCGGTCCCCAACTGTCCCCCAGGCACCCAAAGGCCCTCCCTGTGCCCCAAAGGTCCTCCACCGGTCCCCAACGGCCCATCGCGCTCCCAACGGACCACCGGGGTCCCAAAGGCCCTCCACCGGTCCCCAAAGGCACATCGTGCTCCCAAAGGACCAACGGGGTCCCAAAGGCCCTCCACCGGTCCCCAAAAGCCCCCCAGGCACCCAAAGGCCCTCCACCGGCCCCCAACTGCCCCCAAGCTCCCAAAGGATCACCGGCGCCCCCAAAGGCCCCCCCAGACCCCCAAAGGCCCTCCCCGGGCCCCACAAAGGAATTATTTACTGACCTTCAGTTGTTGTGATTTTAAAAGTTCTGCTTTTGTTTTATAAAATCATCGCCTAAAATGCCTCAAACTGTTTCACCCAAAGAGACACATACACAGAGACACACACACAGAGACACAAACAGAGACAAACACACAGAGACACACACAAATAGACACACACACAGAGACACACGCACAGAGACACACACACAGAGAAACACACACAGAGACACACACACACAGAGACACACACACAGAGACACACACAGGTTATGGTTTACCTTGTCACAGTTACATTTTCTTGATTTTTCAGAGTTTATTTTGAATTTCTTTCGTTGAAATGAAATAGTTGGAATATTTCAGTAGTGTTTGGTTATGGTTTAACTTGTCACAGTTACATTTTCATAATTTTTCATAGTTCATTTTGAATTTCTTTTGTTGAAATGCAAGAGTTGGAATATTTCAATAGTGTTTGGTTGTGGTTTAACTTGTCACAGTTACATTTTCTTGATTTTTCAAAGTTAATTTTGAATTTCTTTAGTTGAAATGCAAGTGTTGGAATATTTCAGTAGCGTTGGGTTGTTGTTTAACTTGTCACAGTTACATTTTCTTGATTTTTCAAAGTTCATTTTGAATTTCTTTTGTTGAAATGCAAGAGTTGGAATATTTCAGTAGTGTTTGGTTGTGGTTTACCTTGTCAAAGTTACATTTTCTTGATTTTTCAAAGTTCATTTTGAATTTATTTTGTTGAAAAGCAAGAGTTGGAATATTTCAGAAGTGTTTGGTTGTGGTTTACCTTGTCACAGTTAAATTTTCTTGATTTTTCAAAGTTAATTTGAATTTCTTACGTTGAAATGCAATATTTGGAATATTTCATTAGTGTTTGTTCGTGGTTTACCTTTTCACAGTTACATTTTCTTGATTTTTCAAAGTTCATTTTGAATTTCTTTCGTTGAAATGCAAGAGTTGGACTATTTCAGTGGTGTTTGGTTATGGTTTACCTTGTCAAAGTTACATTTTCATGATTTTTCAAAGCTCATTTTGAATTTCTTTCGTTGAAGTGCAAGAGTTGGAATATTTCAGTAGTGTTTTGTTGTGGTTTACCATGTCACAGTTACATTTTCTTGATTTTTCAAAGTTCATTTTGAATTTCTTTCGCTAAAATGCAAGAGTTGGAATATTTCAGTAGTGTTTGGTTGTGGTTTACCTTGTCACAGTTATATTTTCTTGATTTTTCAAAGGTCATTTTGAACTTCTTTCGTTGAAATGCAAGAGTTGGAATATTTCAGTGGTGTTTGGTTATGGTTTACCTTGTCACAGTTACATTTTCATGATTTTTCAAAGTTCATTTTGAATTTCTTTCGTTGAAGTGTAAGAGTTGGAATATTTCAGTAGTGTTTGATTGTGGTTTACCTTGTCACAGTTACATTTTCTTGATTTTTCAAAGCTCATTTTGAATTTCTTTCGTTGAGATGCAAGGGTTGGAATATTTCAGTAGTGTTTTCTTGTGGTTTAACTTGTCACAGATACATTTTCCTGATTTTTCAAAGTTCTTTTTGAACTTCTTTCGTTGAAATGCAAGAGTTGGAATATTTCAGTAGTGTTTGGTTGTGGTTTACCTTGTCACAGTTACATTTTCATGATTTTTCAAAGTTCATTTTGAATTGCTTTCGTTGAGATGCAAGAGTTGGAATATTTCAGTATTGTTAGGTTGTGGTTTAACTTGTCACAGTTAAATTTTCTTTATATTTAAAATTTCATTTTGAATTTCTAACGTTGAAATGCAAGAGTTGGAATATTTCAGTAGTGTTTGGTTGTGGTTTACCTTGTCACAGTTACATTTTCTTGATTTTTCAAAGTTCATTTTGAATTTCTTTCGTTGAAATGCTAGAGTTGGAATATTTCACTAGCGTGTGCGTGTTGTATACCCTGTCACAGTTACTTATTCATAATTTTTCAAAGTTCATTTTGAATTTCTTTCGTTGAAATGCAAGAGTTGGAATATTTCAGTAGCGTTTGTTAGTGGTTTAACTTGTCACAGTTAAATTTTCTTGATTTTTCAAAGTTCATTTTGAATTTCATTTGTTGAAATGCAAGAGTTGGAATATTTCAGTAGTGTTTGGTTGTGGTTTACCTTGTCACAGTTACATTTTCTTGATTTTTCAAAGTTCATTTTGAATTTCTTTCGTTGAAAAGCAAGAGTTGGAATATTTCAGTAGTGTTTGGATGTGGTTTACCTTGTCACAGTTACATTTTCTTGATTTTTAAAAGTTCATTTTAATTTATTTAGTTTAAATTCAATAGTTGGAAAATTTCAGAAGTTTTTGTTTTTGGTTTACCTTGTCACATTTACATTTTCATTATTTTTAAAAGTTCATTTTGAATTTATTTCGTTGAAATGAAAGTGTTTGAATATTTCAGTTGTGTTTTTTTTTTGTTTAAATTTTCACAGTTAAATTTTATTGATTTTTCAAATTTCATTTTGAATTTCTTTCTTTGAAATTAAAGAGTTGGACTATTTCAGTAGTGTTTGGTTGTGGTTTACCTTGTCACAGTTACATTTTCATGATTTTTCAAAGCTCATTTTGAATTTCTTTCGTTGAAAAGCAAGAGTTGGAATATTTCAGTAGTGTTTGGATGTGGTTTACCTTGTCACAGTTACATTTTCGTGATTTTTCAAAGTTCATTTTGAATTTCTTTCCTTGAAATGCAAGAGTTGGACTATTTCAGTAGGGTTTGCTTGTGGTTTACCTTGTCACAGTTATATTTTCCTGATTTTTCAAAGTTCATTTTGAATTTCTTTCGTTGAAATGCAAGAGTTGGAATATTTCAGTGGTGTTTGGTTATGATTTACCTTGTCACAGTTACATTTTCCTGATTTTTCAAAGTTCATTTTGAATTTCTTTCGTTGAAGTGCAAGAGTTGGACTATTTCAGTAGTGTTTGGTTGTGGTTTACCTTGTCACAGTTACATTTTCATGATTTTTCAAAGTTCATTTTGAATTTCTTTCATTGAAATGCAAGAGTTAGAATATTTCAGTAGTGTTTGGTTGTGGTTTACCATGTCACAGTTACATTTTCTTGATTTTTCAAAGTTCATTTTGAATTGCTTTCGTTGAAATGCAAGAGTTGGAATATTTCAGTAGCGTTCGGTTTTGGTTTACCTTGTCACAGTTACATTTTCATGATTTTTCAAAGTTCATTTTGTATTTCTTTCATTGAAGAGCAAGAGTTGGAATATTTCAGTAGTGTATGGTCGTTGTTTACCTTGTCACAGTTACATTTTCTTGATTTTTCAAAGTTCATTTCGAATTTCTTTCTTTGAAATGAAAGAGTTGGAATATTTCAGTAGCGTTTGGTTGTGGTTTACCTTGTCACAGTTACATTTTCTTGATTTTTCAAATTTAATTTTGAATTTCTTTCGCTGAAATTCAATAGTTGGTATATCTAATTATTGATTTGTTTTTGTTTAACTTTTAAAATTTTTAATTTATATATTTTTATAATTTCATTTTTAATTTATTTAGTTGAAATGCAAGAGTTGGAATATTTCAGTAGTGTTTGGTTGTGGTTTACCTTGTCACAATTACATTTTCTTGATTTTTCAAAGTTCATTTATGAATTTCTTTCGTTGAAAAGCAAGAGTTTGAATATTTTAGTATCTTGTGGTTTTTTAGGACCTTGTCACAGTTTTAGGTATGTATTGTTAGATTGACATGTGTTGATCGGACGTGTACCTTTACGTTATTGAATATATAATCTAGAGGTAATCTTGTGTTGACATGTCGAAGGGAACGTTTCTATTTTATTATATGCTCATTTTGAATTGAAGTCGTTGTATTGAACGTGGTTGACTAGGTCAGGAGTGTTTGCTCGTGGTTTAACTTGTCACAGTTACATTTATTGAATTTTCAAATTTCATTTGAATTTATTTTGTTGAAATTCAAGAATTGGAATATTTCAGTAGTGTTCGGTTGTGGTTTAACTTGTCACAGTTACATTTTCTTGATTTTTCAAAGTTCATTTTGAATTTCTGTCATTGAAAGGCAAGAGTTGGAATATTTCAATAGTGTCTGGTTGTGGTTTACCTTGTCAAAGTATCATTTTCTTGATTTTTCAAAGTTCATTTTGAATTTCTTTCGTTGAAAAGCAAGAGTTGGTATATTTCAGTAGTTTTTGCTTGTGGTTTACCTTGTCACAGTTACATTTTCTTGATTTTTTCAAAGATCGTTTGAAATTCATTCATTTTAAATGCAAGAGTTTGCATATTTAAGAAGTGTTTGTTTTTTGTTTACCTTGTCACATTTAAATTTTCTTTATTTTTCAAAGTTCATTTTGAATTTCTTTCGTTGAAATGAAATATTTGGAATATTTCAGTAGTGTTTGGTAGTGGTTTACATTGTCACAGTTACATTTTCTTGATTTTTCAAATTTAATATTTAATTTCTTACTTTTAAATGCAAGAGTTGGACTATTTCAGTAGTGGTTGGTTGTGGTTTACCTTGTCAAAGTTACATTTTCATGATTTTTCAAAGACCATTTTGAATTTCTTTCGTTGAAATGCAAGAGTTGGAATATTTAAGTAGTGTTTGGTTATGGTTTACCTTTTCACAGTTATATTTTATTGATTTTTCAATGCTCATTTTGAATTTCTTTCATTGAAAAGCAAGAGTTGGACTATTTCAGTAGTGTTTGCTTATGGTTTACCTTGTCACAGTTGCATTTTCTTGATTTTTCAAAGTTCATTTGAATTTCTTTCGTTGAAATGCAAGAGTTGGAATATTTCAGTAGTGTTTGGTTATGGTTTACCTTCTCACATTTACAGTTTATTGATTTTTAAAAGTTCAGTTGAATGTATTTTGTTAAAATGCAAGATTTGGAATTTTTCAGGGCTTTTAGACTCTGATTTAAATTGTAAAAATGACATTTTCTTTATTTTCAAATTCATTTTGAATTTATTTCTTGTAAATGCACAAATTGTACTCTTTCTGTAGTGTTTGGTTCTTTCGTTCATTTCATGAGTCACACAAATTTCTTCAACTATGTACACACACACACACATAACATAATAAACATAAACAACCACAAATACACACACACACACACACACACACACATAAACACACATATACATACACACACACATACACACACACACACACATACACACACACATAAACATACAAATATACGCAAATACATACACACACACACGTTCGTGACATATCCGTTAGGTTAGCCCATGTACGCTTCACTTAGGTTAGCTGAGGTTAGGTGAGAGACGGGCAAAAACATAGGTGTATGATTAGATTAGGTTAGGTTAGATTAAGTTAGGTTAGGTTAAGTTAGGTTAGGATAGGTTAGCCTACGTACGCGCACATATAGGTTAGGTTAGGTTGGATTAAGTTAGGTTAGGTTAAGTTAGGTTAGGTTAGATTAAGTTAGGTTAGGCTAAGTTAGGTTAGGCTAGGTTAGCCTACGTACGCGCGCGTACGTAGGCTAACCTAGCCTAACCTAACTTAGCCTAACCTAACTTAATCTAACCTATCCTAACTTAACCTAACCTAACTTACTCTAACCTAACCTAACTTAACCTAACCTAACTTAATCCAACCTAACCAAACCTATATGTGCGCGTACGTAGGCTAACCTATCCTAACCTAACTTAATCTAACCTAACCTAACCTAATAATACACCTAACTTTTTGCCTGTCTCTCACCTAACCTAAGCTAACCTAATTGAAGAGTACATTGGCTAACCTAACCTAACTTAACCTAACGTGTGTGTGTGTGTATGTGTGTGTGTGTATGTGTGTGTGTGTATGTGTGTGTGTGTGTATGTGTGTGTGTATGTGTATGTGTGTGTATGTGTGTGTGTGTGTGTGTGTGTGTGTATGTGGGTGTTTGTATGTGTATGCGTGTTTGTGTGTGTGTGTGTGTACACATGTGTATACATGTGTGTAAATGTGGCAAGGTAAACCAGAACCAAACACTAGTGAAATATTCAAACTCTTGCATTACAACGAAAGAAATTCAAAATGAATTTGAAAATCAAGAAAATCTAACTGTGATAAGGTAAACCATAACCAAACACTACTGAAATATTAAAAATCTTGCATTTCAACGAAAGAAATTCGAAATGAACTTTGAAAAATCAAGAAAATGTAACTGTGAGAAGGTAAACCATAACCAAACACTACTGAAATATTCCAACTCTTGCATTCCAACGAAAGAAATTCAAATGAACTTTGAAAAATCTAGAAAATGCAACTGTGACAAGGTAAACCATAAGCAAACACTACTGAAATATTCCAACTCTTGCTTTTCAACGAAAGAAATTCAAAATGAGCATTGAAAAATCAAGAAAATGTAACTGTGACAAGGTAAACCATAAGCAAACACTACTGAAATATTCCAACTCTTGCATTTCAACGAAAGAAATTCAAAATGGGCTTTGAAAAATCATGAAAATGTAACTTTGACAAGGTAAACCATAACCATACACTACTGAAATAGTCCAACTCTTGCATTTCAACGAAAGAAATTCAAAATGAACATTGAAAAATCAAGAAAATGTAACTGTGACAAGGTAAACCACCACCAAACACTAGTGAAATATTCAAACTCTTGCATTTCAACGAAAGAAATTCAAAATGAACTTTGAAAAATAAAGAAAATTTAACTGTGACAAGGTAAACCACAACCAAACACTACTGAAATATTCCAACTCTTGCATTTCAAATGAAAGAAATTCAAATTAACTTTGAAAAAATCAATAAAATGTAACTTTGACAAGTTAAACCATAATCAAAAACTACTGAAATATTCCAACTCTTGCTTTTCAACGAAAGAAATTCAAAATGAACTTTTAAAAATCAAGAAAATGTAACTTTGACAAGGTAAACCACAACCAAACACTGCTGAAATATTCCAACTCTTGCCTTTCAATGAAAGAAATTCAAAATGAACTTTGAAAAATCAAGAAAATGTAACTGTGAAAAGTTAAACAACAACCGAACGCTACTTAAATATTCCAACTCTTGCATTTCAACAAAAGAAATTCAAATGAACTTTTAAAAATCAATAAATGTAACTGTGACAAGGTAAACCACAACCAAACACTACTGAAATATTCCAACTCTTGCATTTCAACGAAAGAAATTCAAAATGAACTTTGAAAAATCAAGAAAATTTAACTGTGACAAGGTAAACCACAACCAAACACTGCTGAAATATTCAAACTCTTGCATTTCAACGAAATAAATTCAAATGAACTTTTAAAAATCATTAAATGTAACTGTGACAAGGTAAACCACAAGCAAACACTACTGAAATATTCCAACTCTTGCTTTTCAACGAAAGAAATTCAAAAATGAACTTTGAAAAATCGAGAAAATGTAATTGTGACAAGGTAAACCACAACCAAACACTAGCGAAATATTCCAACTATTGCATTTCAACGAAAGAAATTCAAAATGAACTTTGAAAAATCAAGAAAATGTAACTTTGACAAGGTAAACCACAACCAAACACTACTGAAATATTCCAACTCTTGCATTTCAACGAAAGAAATTCAAAATGAACTTTGAAAAATCAAGAAAATGTAACTGTGACAAGGTAAACCACAACCAAACGCTATTGAAATAGTCCAACTCTTGCATTTCAATGAAAGAAATTCGAAATGAACTTTGAAAAATCAAGAAAATGTAACTGTGACAAGGTAAACCACGGCCATACACTGCTGAAATATTCCAACTCTTGCTTTTCAACGAAAGAAATTCAAAATGAACTTTGAAAAATCCAGAAAATGTAACTGTGACAAGGTAAACCATAACCAAACACTACTGAAATATTCCAACTCTTGCATTTCAACGAAAGCAATTCAAAATGAACTTTGAAAAATCAAGAAAATGTAACTGTGACATTGTAAACCAAAACCAAACAATACTGAAATATTCTAACTCTTGCTTTTCAACGAAAGAAATTCAAATGAACTTTGAAAAATCATGAAAATGTAACTTTGACAATATAAACCAAAACCATACACTACTGAAATAGTAAACCACGTGCACTACAACTAAATAAATTCAAAATATTAAATGAAAAATCGTTATACATTAATAGTGACATGTTTAAAGATACCCGCCCCTTAAAGACATAGATTGATTCATTATTATCAGTGAACTAAATTCAAATTGAACTTTTAAAATTCAAGAAAATGTATCTGTAACAAGTTAAACAAAGACCAAACACTACTGACATATTCCAACTCTTGCTTTTCATCGAAAGAAATTCAAAATGAACTTTGAAAAATCAAGAAAATGTAACTGTGACAAGGTAATCCACATCCAAACACTACTGAAATATTCCAACTCTTGCTTTTCAACGAAAGAAATTCAAAATGAGCTTTGAAAAATCATGAAAATGTAACTGTGACAAGGTAAACCACAACCAAACACTACTGAACTATTCCAACTCTTGCATTTCAAGGAAAGAAATTCAAAATTAAATTTGAAAAAAAATGAAAATTTAAAATTGAAAAGGTAAACCAAAACCAAACACTACTTTAATATTCCAAATAGTGCATTTCAAAGAAAGAAATTCAAAATTAACTTTGAAAAATCAAGAAAATGTAACTGTGACAAGGTAAACCACAACCAAACACTTCTGAAATATTCCAACTCTAGCATTTCAAATAAATAAATTCAAATTAAATTTGAAAAATCAAGAAAATGTAACTGTGACAAGGTAAACCACATCCAAACACTACTGAAATATTCCAACTCTTGCATTTCAACGAAAGAACTTCAAAATGAACTTTGAAAAATCAAGAAAATGTAACTGTGCCAAGGTAAACCACAACCAAACACTACTGAAATATTCCAACTCTTGCATTTCAACAAAAGAAATTCAAAATGAACTTTGAAAAATAAAGAAAATGTAACTGTGACAAGTTAAATTATAATCGATCGCTAATGAAATATTCCAACTCTTGCATTTCAACTAAAGAAATTCGAAATGAACTTTGTAAAATAATGAGAAAGTACCTTTGAGAAGATACTCCACAAGCAGACACTGTATAAATAGTCAAAATCATGCATTTCAACGAAAGAAATTCAAAATGAACTTTGAAAAATCAAGAAAATGTAACTGTGACAAGGTAAACCACAACCAAACACTACTGAAATATTCCAACTCTTGTATTTCAACGGTAGAAACTCAAAATGAACTTTGAAAAATCAAGAAAATGTAACTGTGACAAGTTAAATCACAACCGAACGCTACTGAAATATTCCAACTCTTGCATTTCAACGAAAGAAATTCAAAATGAACTTTGAAAAATCATGAAAATGTAACTGTGACAAGGTAAACCACACCCAAACACTACAGAAATATTCCAACTCTTGCACTTCAACTAAAAAAATTCAAAATGAACATTGAAAAATCAAGAAAATATAACTGTGACAAGGTAAACCACAACCAAACACTACTGAAATATTCCATCTCTTGCATTTCAACGAAAGAAATTCAAAATGAGCTGTGAAAAATCAAGAAAATGTAACTGTGACAAGGTAAACCACAATCAAACACTACTGAAATATTCCAACTCTTACACTTCAACGAATGAAATTCAAAATGAACTTTGAAAAATCAGGAAAATGTAACTGTGACAAGGTAAACCAAAACCAAACACCACTGAAATATTCCAACTCTTTCAATTCAACGAAAGAAATTCAAAATTAACTTTGAAAAATCAAGAAAATGTAACTGTGACATGTTAAACCATAGCCAAACACTACTGAAATATTCCAACTCTTGCATTTCAACGAAAGAAAATCAAAATGAACTTTGAAAAATCAAGAAAATGTAACTGTGACAATGTAAACCACAACCAAACACTATTGAAATATTCCAACTCTTGCACTTCAACGAAAGAAATTCAAAATGAGCTTTGAAAAATCATGAAAATGTAACTGTGGCAAGGTAAACTATAACCAAACACCACTGAAATAGTCCAACTCTTGCATTTCAACGAAAGAAATTCAAAATGAACTTTGAAAAATCAATAAAATGTAACTGTGACAAGGTAAACCACGACCAAACACTACTTAAATATTCCAACTATTGAATTTAAACTTAAGAAATTAAAATGAACTTTTAAAAATCAAGAAAATTTAACTGTGACCAGGTAAACCACAACCAAACACTTCTGAAATATTCCAACTCTTGCTTTTCAAATAAAGAAATTCAAATTAACTTTTAAAAATCAAGAAAATGTAACTTTGACAAGGTAAACCACAACCAAACACTACTGAAATATTCCAACTCTTGCATTTCAACAAAAGAAATTCAAAATGAACTTTGAAAAATCAAGAAAATGTAACTGTGACAAGTTAAACAACAACCTAACTCTACTGAAATATTACAACTCTTGCATTTCAACAAAATAAATTAAAAATGAACTTTGAAAAATCAAGAAAATGTAATTGTGACAAGTTAAACCACAACCAAACACTCCTGAAATGTTCCAACTCTTGCATTTCAACGAAAGAAATTCAAAATGAACTTTGAAAAATCAATAAAATGTAACTGTGACAAGTTAAACCACAACCAAACACTGCTGAAATATTCCAACTCTTGCATTTCAACGAAAGAAATTCAAAATGAACTCTGAAAAATCAAGAAAATGTAACTGTGACAAGGTAAACCATAGCCTGTGTGTGTCTCTGTGTGTGTGTCTATGTGTGTGTGTGTCTCTCTGTGTGTGTGTCTGTGTGTGTGTCTCTGTGCGTGTTTCTGTGTGTGTGTGTCTCTGTGTGTGTGTTTCTGTGTGTTTGTCTCTGTTTGTTTCTCTGTGTATGTGTATCTGTGTATGTGTCTCTTTGGGTGAAACAGTTTGAGGCATTTTAGGCGATGATTTTAGAAAACAAAAGCAGAACTTTTAAAATCACAACAACTGAAGGTCAGTAAATAATTCCTTTGTGGGGCCCGGGGATGGCCTTTGGGGGTCTGGGTGGGCCTTGGGGGGTGCCGGTGATCCTTGGGGAGCTGGGGGGCCGTGGGGGGCCTGTGGCGGGCCTGGGGGGGCCGGGGGGGCTTTTAGGGACCGGTGGAGGGCCTTTGGGAACCCGTTGGTCCTTTGGGAGCTCGATGGGCCTTTGGGGACCGGTGGCGGGCCTTGGGGACCCCGTTGGTCCTTTGGGAGCTCGTTGGGCCTTTGGGGTCCGGAGGAGGGCCTTTGGGGCACAGGGAGGGCCTGTGGGTGCCTGGGGGACATTTGGGGACCGGTGGAGGGCCTTTGGGACCCCGTTGGTCCTGTGGGCGCTCGATGGGCCTTTGGGGCCCGGAGGAGGACCTTTGGGGCACAGGGAGGGCGTTTGGGGCACATGGAGGGCCTTTGGGTGCCTGGGGGACATTTGGGGACCGGTGGAGGGTCTTTGGGACCCCGTTGGTCCTTTTGGAGCCCGGGGGACCTTTGGGGGCCGGGGGAGGGCCTTTGGGGCACAGGGAGGGCCTTTGGGGGTCCGGGGGGACAGTTGGGGGTCTGGGGGACATTTGGGGCCTGGGGATGGCCTTTGGGGGTCTGGGTGGGCCTTTGGGGGCGCCGGTGGCCCTTTGGGGAGCTTGGGGGCTTTGAGGACCAGTGGAGGGCCTTTGAGGCACAGGGAGGGCCCTTGGGGCACAGGGAGGGCCTTTGGATGCCTGGGGGACATTGGGGGACCGGTAGAGGGCCTTTGGGACCCCATTGGTCCTTGGGGAGCTCGATGGGCCTTTAGGGACCGGAGGAGGACCTTTGGGGCACAGGGAGGGCCTTTGAGGGTCCGGGGGGACAGTTGGGGGTCTGAGTGGGCCTTTGGGGGCGCCGGTGTCCCTTTGGGAGCTTGGGGGGCTTTGAGGACCGGGGGCTTCCTTCGGGGTTGGGGTAGGAGGATCGGAACCCTTTGGGGTTGGGTTAGAGGACCTCACAACACTGTTCAAATGAAGCTTGTGTATTATAACGACCACACTCAAATTCTCTTCTAAAATCTCTTCAAAAATCTTCTTTTAAAATGTCTCTATCTGTTTCGCCAAAATAGTTCCATAACCTGTCTAGAACGGTTTCGCCCAAATTATCCCTAAACGTAAATTCAGCGTGTTCCTTTGTTATTGGCATCTCTGTGCTAACGCATTTCAAATTAATAGGAAACCTTCTCGCGCGCTAAAACAATTCATCGCTAAGATGTTTCTTGCCTAATTGTTTCCATGGCCTTTGGTTTATTAATATCTTTTGGAGTTCGACCAAAAGAGTTGTTTCCGAGGCAAAGACATTAATGACTTGGATCTATTCCTGGAGAAATGTTTCTAGGCGGAAATTTTTAAAGTCTGATAGATGGTGTCAGTGATTGATTGATCTGTCAAGAAAGGGACATTAATTTGTTGTTTCTAAGGGGAATTATTGATTCACGATATGTGAATTGAGGTCGACAGCACAGGTGTTCCAAATTCCGGGTTTTTGTTGTTGTAAGTGCACGCTCTCAGCGAATGTCAAGGTCGATGTTGTTGTTGTGAAATTTAGGTCATTGACCCCATTAACAACGTGTTCTCCCTAATGAGTCCATGCCCATATTTGGTGCCCCGTCAGTATTCTATGCCCATATATGGACCATAAACCACGTGGTTCGTACCGGTGTTGTAAGTGTACGCTCTCAGTGAATGTCAAGGTCGATGTTGTTGTTGTTGACACACTTTGATTACGCAAATCAATTTCTCGGAAATTCACTTCCCCCTCGAGTCCTAGATCAATAACATTGTTCCCGTTAGAATTCAATGCGCATGTGCAACCTTCGCCCCGGAGCTATTACACATAGAAACATCAAATAAATCGACCTTGGAAAAAGAGGTCATTGACACCATTACGCAATCATTCTCCCTAATGACTCTAAGCCCATATTAGGACTCCTGTCCGTATTCTATGCCCATATATGGACTCCCGCTCGGAGTAGCACCCCCCATTCTACTTATATCCAAAGGCATAGTTATTCGGCCTTTCAACTATGCTGAACTAAATGGCTATTTAAAAATTTTGATCGGACCATTTTGAGAAAAAACGGGGCGTGGGAGGAGGCCTAGTTCCGGTCCAATTTTTTTGATCAATTAAATTGGGCACTATAACTTTTAGTTTCCGCTCGAATGAGCCCTATCACGATATTCTAGGACCACTCGGTTGATACGAGTATCCCTGGAAAAAACAACAACAAACAAATGAACACGCATCCGTGATCTTTCTTCTGGCAAAAAATACAAAATTCCACATTTTTTTTCAGATAGAAGCTTGAAACCTCTAAATTAGGGTTCTCTGACACGCTGAATCTGATGGTGTGATTTTCATTAAGATTCTCTGACTTTTAAGGGGTTTCCGCCCCCCTTTTTCGAAAATCAGGCAAATTTTCTCAGGCTCGTAGCCTTTGATGGTTAAGACTAAACTTAATGAAACTTACATATTCGAAATCAGAATAAAAATTCCATTCTTTTGATATATTTACCGGTATCAAAACTCCAGTTTTTAGACTTTTGGTTACTATTGAGCCGGGTCGCTCCTTACTTACAGGTCGTTACCACGAACCGTTTGACTTTGTGAAGCACTACTAGTATGAAATTCATGAAATTTTGATAATTCATTTTTATACTTATTTCATTTCATTTTGGATTTTTTTAAGGCCTTTGACATGGTTGATCATAGTGTTTGATTAAGTAAACTCAAGAACATAGGGATTCGTGGAATTCCTTTCTCATTGTTCGGCTCTTATCTCTCTGGTAGAGTACAGAGTGTGAGTCTGGGTGGCATGACCTCGCATCCCCTATCTATCCAGAGTGGCGTCCCGCAGGGTTCTGTTCGTGGTCAAATACTTGTTAACCTTTATATTAAGGTTTGGTCACGGACTTTGGTACATCAGTGAAACCAGTTCTTTTTGCTGACGATAATAAGTTTTTCATCACCTGCCCTAATTTAACATCCATCGTCACCTCTTCTCAAATCCTTCTGAATAGAGTACAGGAGTGGTGTCTCGTTAACTGCATGACCATCAACAGCAAGAAAAGTCAGGTTGTTTTATGTCAAACCCCTTACAAAAAAATGAAGCTCAGCAAGCACTTGGCCTCAAATATCCCACCAATCTCCTCCCGCAGGTCGAAGTTGCCAAGTTTCTTGGTGTCCATATTGACTCCTCCCTATCATTTGCAACACATGTTTCCTACATCAGAGCCATAATCTTGCGACAGGTAAGTATGATTAACCGTGTGAATAATTTTTTTCCTCCTGATATCCTTGTCCCCCTTTATTACTCTTTTATTTACCCATATATCTCATACTGCGGATCTGCTTGGGGCAACACTTATCCTTCAGTTACAATAAATTAAAATCTGCCCAAAACCGTGCCATCAAAGCAGTTTTTTCGGCTGCCCCAACTATAACCCACCCAGGACTTGTACTCTGATTTTGGTATTATCCCTTTTGAAAAAATCATAAAAAAATTAAATCTATCCCTTGCATACTCCACTTACCATAAAAATCTTCCTCCCTAATTATTATCTTATTTTAATTGTAATAATTCTGAAGGCCTCTGCCTCCGTTCATCCAACCGTTCCTTTATTATCCCCAAGTGTGTCTCTAGCTCCGCCCAGCGATCCCCCATTTATAAATATATACTTCAATGGAATATAATACCCTCCAGTGTCGAGCTATCCACAAGTTTTTGCACGCTGTATAACAATGTTACTAAACTTCGATATTATAATTTTCTAAATTCTTAATCAATTTGCTTTAATTTACCCGTGTTTTCTCTTTCTTTTTTTTTTCTCTTCTTCATTTTTAATTTTTTGTTGTTATGGTCCTCAACAGGTTCGCTTTCAGGATCCTTATTATTATTGATGTTATGTTTCCTTTTTTTTTGAATAAAGGGAATTGAATTGAACGTAGATTATGGTGCGAACTAAAGTATGAACGTTATTTTGTTTGATTTTTTAGACATAATCGTCATTAATATTTGAATATTTGTAAAGTCGTGACACAGTTATTGAACCCTGCATGTCCGTTAAATCAGTTAGTAACAGTTTCTCCCAACACATAATCATTTTCGATCTCCACCAAGAGATCTCTTACGTTCTGGAAAGAGTTGAAAGTTTGATGATGCTAAGTAAGAGCTGTGCGGTGGAAGACCCAATAATTTTCAAGAAAAATATCCAGTTGGCTCCTTGTTGCAATATGAGGCCAAGGATTGTCGTGAAATAGAACAACTAGAACTAGAGACTAGTCCTTACCGGTAACCGACATTTCAAACATAGACTTCAACAGGCTGCCCGCAGCATGACCAATAACTGAGCGAAATTTAAAATCAGCGGGATTACTGTGATATTTTAAAAAAGCAGCATAAATGTCCCCATAAGCGAGTGAAAACGTCTGCCAGGAATTATAAGAGAACATAGCAGCTTAGGCAGAAAGAGCAGCCAGTCGGGATGATAGTAAAACCATCTATATGCTTTCTAAGAAGCTTTCTGGCACGCAAACAAACCCTTGCCCCTTCATAGAGGATAAAAGTAGACAGCTGCTGACCAATCAGGTCGATGTCCAGAACCGTTGGAGTGAATACTTCTCGGATGTTCTGAACCAGCCGATAACTTATGAGCCACTGTTCGTCTCTAACGTGCCCCTATTTTGCTTGGTTTTTTATTCGAGCCCCATCCTCTTTCAGGAAGTTGTGATAGCTCTGAAGTCGCTAAAAAAATGGGAAAGCAATTGCATGTGATTGAGTCCCTCCGGAGCTGCTGAAATATGGGAAAAAAAAGCTCTCGCTGGCCCACTATTTAAGCTGCTTAGTAAGATGTGGGACGACAAGGCTGTCCCTGCTGACTGGAATAAATGCATTATCGTGAAACTCGTCAAGAAAGGTCGAAAGACATCATGCGATAACTGAAGATGCTTCACACTCCAGACAGTCGGAAGTAAAGTTTTAAGTCAAATTATACTGTGTAGAATTCAGACTCAAGTGGACTTAATTTTAAGGGATGAGCAACATGGTTTCCGCACAAATCCTCCTTGCTGCGACCTGATATTTAGATTACGTGTTCTACTGGAGGAATCAAACGAATGGCAAGTGCAGATTATTTTAGTGTTTATATACTTCTTGAAAGCATTTGACTCTGTGCACCGAGAGGCAATTTGGGAAATACTCCTAGCGTATGAAATGACTCTGAAAATTGTGAGTATGATTAAAACCCTGTATGCTGCACAAGTTTATGCAGTCCAGACGGAGACTGGGCAGTCAGAGTGGCTCCCTATCAAGTCCGATGTGCGTTAGGGACGTTTACTACCTTCAATATTTTTCACATTACTTATAGACTCTATGCTTCTAGCTTGCCACTTTGGAGAAGGCATACAGCTAAGCCACGATCTTCAAATACACAAATGCGATTTCGCTAACGATACCGTTCTCGTGGCTCACTGGCAAGAGGACATTCACAATAATCTGGATGAAGTAGCAGCGACAGCTACCCCTATGGGCCTGAAGATTTATGTTGATAAAACGAAAAGTATTTCAAATGGAGTTGTGACGACTATTACAGCTGGCATTCCATACGAAGGCACTGATATAGAAGAGGTCAGAGAATTTAAGTACCTCGGTAGTACAGTGACCCAAGATGGGAATTGTGATAGAGAAGTCATGCTACGCATAGCGTATGCAGGTGGAGCATTTTCTCAGCTGAAGAATATTTGGAGATTTAGAAACTACTCTCAAAAGTTGAAATTGCGATTGTTTAGCAGTAATGTACTTTCCGTACTTTTATATGGATGCAAGTCCCAGAGCCTATCAAAGAATGCTGAGAAAAGACTATTTGGCTTCAAGAATAATTGCCTGCCGATAGAGTAACAAATGCCCAGATAAGGGCTGATACCGAACAACCACAGCTGGTGACCGATAAGATCAGAATGAGAAGATGGAAGTACTGGGGGCATATGACCCGCATGAGTGAAGGACGCCTCCCACACGATTTATGATGTTGGACCCCACTCGGCATTCGAAGAAGTGGAAGACAACGCAGCACACTTGGTCGATACCAGGAGATAGATGCGACGAGATTTCGAACCACTCTGAACGTACTTTGGTCTTTGGCACAAGATCGGTCAAGTTGGAGGTTAACCGTCGCTGCCCTTTGCGTCCCCAGGCGTAGGAGGATCTAAATAAGTAAGTGATAAACGAAGAAGTGTAACCTTGCAAATAACACTGGCAGAAACATGAAGCGTGTTGGCAGCGCAGTGAGAGACTGGCCGAGTCTCCGACCTTGAACAGACGACATTTGACAGGATGAGCAGGCATGATGCACCACCGGTTTTCGCATTAAAAATCACCCTTGTATAATAATATTTTATCACTAAAGTAACTACAATATATTCTATAATGAATGTTAGTCAGATTGAATCATAAAAAGAATAGTTTCTTGTTAATTATTCAGAACACACTCAAGTTCATGATCTGAATGTAAGATATGAGGAAACCGATTTCATAGCCACAAAGACAAACGAAGGGTGACAGAATGCATTGGACTTATATAATTTGGGCTACATATTTGCACATTAGGAGGGGTGGGGTTAAAGTCTAGCAGGTCTGGATGCAAAATGTGTTAGCTACAATTACAGGCCTCCCGCTAAAGTTTTTGTGAAAAATATGAACTTTATGAACTTTTGACCACAAAAATATGAACTTTTGATTGCGCTTTTGATGAACCAACTGTGAACATAAATTTACGATATTTGCACCGCAGAAACTGTTTGTAGACACTTGGTGTTTTTATCACTTTCCCACATTTTCTTGCTTTTTTTTTTTTTTTCATGAATTCAGTTCAATGCTTTTAATTTGTATAAAAATACAAAATACACCAGTACAAAATAATCCACTCTACTTGTTCATTTTAGCAAAATACGACGAAATTAGGAAGGACTTTCGTTTGTTTACCCTGCTCTGTATTAGCTCAACCTCTCTGGCTGCCTTATCTTCTTCGCGCATCTTCCAGCTCAAAGCCTTAATTAACGCAAGTTTGCGTTAATTAAACTTGCTCCTAATAACGCAAGTTTGTCTGATCAACCTATTTTGCCCCCCCCCCCTAAAAAAAACCTGGATCCGCCCTGGTTTCTTATTTTCGTGAATCAATTAATGCACTAATTATTTCGTATATAAAGACGTAATATGTTCAGAAAACCAGCAAGCATGACTTTACTCCAAATGTCTTGTAATTTCTACATATATTTTTTCGAATGTAATGGACAATCATAGGGAAAAACATCAGTTTTATTGCGGGGGGGGGGGGGGTAGCAAGACTTGTCTAAAGTAAACTATAACGATAAAAACCATGCCTATTAGGTCCAACCAATTTTGACGCATTTTTACCAAACGCTAAATCTATATCATATTCTTACTATTTGTGTAACTATCTACACTTATATTTACCGTTAATTGTAAACACAGAATTTTAGTAAGTTACATTACTTGATTTTTACAGTTTTCCTATATGTTGCTATGATTTACCCTATTTGCTGTTTTGACACTTCCGACTACCCTAAAAAAACTTTTAGAAGTTTTTTAAGGGTTGCATAGCAACCTTTTTCTACCCCTATTATGATGTTTATCACAGTATAGATATATATATATATATATACGGACAGTACCGAAGAGTTTGTCCAAAAATTACACACATAGCGCGCTGACTGGAAAGTTCTCAGCGCGATTCAGTTGCTCCTTGGCATTCAGTTTCAGTCAGATCGTAGCGTATGTGATGCGCTAAAAATTTGTCATTGCGCGTGCACGAAGAGGCGGAGTCATGAAGAGAGCTCCAGATTAACGTGGTTAAAAAATCTTTAATGGAGAGTACAGGACTTTCCGCTACTGTTCGTATATATATAAATATATATTAATTAAAAAAACACTCTTTTAACAAATAAGTTTTCTTAAAAAAAGTAAAGAAATCCATTAAACCAAAATGAACAAAAATAGAATAAAATAATCTACCAAGAATAAAACTACCACAAATAAATATCAGTAAATAAATGAAACCCGAAACAAACACAAATTAAAATAAATAAGAGTCAAACTCAAAACGAGCAGAAATTAATAGTAGTAGGGTTCTAAACCCAAAGCTTCCTAAAAGCCAGAATATATTTTGAACTTTACTGAAAACAATTCAAATGAATTAACTGAACAAGATCTACATTGTAAGTATAATATACATATGCTGGTGTTAATTCCTTAAAATCTTAATTGATTTTTGATTTCTTAAAGTTAAAAAAGTGAAAACATTTAAAAGAATTTTTTAATTTCCAGACCTTTCAACTACGTTGAACAAAATGGCCATATCAAAATGTTGATCGGAAATGTTTGGGAAAATGATGGGCGTGGGGGGGGGGGGGATTCTCCCTCCAAATACTTACGACTATTAGAAAGGGCAGTAGCCTTTTCAATTTCTAATCGAATGAGCCCTTTTGAAATTTTTACGACAACGCTTTCTATAAAAAAATTCTATGCCCCCAGGGCATTACTTACAACCGTAGCCCTGAGGGCTGTGGGGGGGGGGAAGTCATTCTCAAAGACCTAATTTCCAGAACTTTCAACTACGTTTAACAAAGTGCCTATATCAAAATTTTGATTGGATGTGTCTGAGAAAATGGTGGGCGTGAGAGGGGGGTTAGTTGCTCTACAATCACTTTCGACTATTAAAAAGGGCACTAGCCTTTTCAATTCCCAACCAAATGAGCCCTTTTTGAAGTTTCTACGAAACCACTCTATAAAAAGCTTATATGCACCCAGGGCATAACTTACAACCCTTGCTCTGAGGGCTCTCAGGGGGTTATTATCCTCAAAGACCCAAGTTCTAAAGCTTTCAGCTACGTTGAACAAAATGGCAATTCCAAAGTTTTGATTAAATGTGTTTGGGAAAAAGGTGGCCGTGATAGAGGGGTGAGTTGCCCTCCAATCACTTTCACAAAGAAAAAGGGGCACTAGCCCTTTCAATTTCTAATCGAATGAGCCCTTTTTGAAGTTTCTACAACATCATTTTCTATAAACACTTTATATGCCCCCCATGGAATAACTTAAAACCCTTGCCCTGAGGGCTTCCTCAAAGACCTAATTTCCAAAACTTTCAACTGCGTTGAACAAAATGGCTATCTAAAAATTTTGATTGGATGTGTTTGGGGAAAAGGTGGGCGTGAGAGGGGGTTAATTGCCTTTCAATCACTTTCGACTATTAAAAAGAGCACTAGCCCTTGAAGTTTGCAATCGAACGAGCCCTTTTTCCAGTTTCTATGACAAAGCTTTCAATAAAAACCATATATATCCCCAGGACGTAAATTATAATCCTTGCCATGAAGTCTGTTGGGGGAGTGTCCTCCTCAACGACATAATTTCCAGAAGTTTCAATTGCATTGAACAAAATAGCTATCTCAAAATTTTGATTGGATGTGTTTGGGGAAATGGTGGGCTTGGAAGAGGTGTTAGTTGCCTTCCAATCACTTTCGACTATTAAAAAGAACACTAGCAATTTCAATTTCCAATCAAATGAGCCCTTTTTGAAGTTTCTACGACAACACTTTCTATAAAAACCTTATATGCCCCCAGGGCGTAACTTCCTACCCTTGTTCTGAGGGCTATGGGGGAAGGATTGTCATCCTCAAAGACTTAATTTCCAGAACTTTCAACTACGTTGAACAAAATGGCTATCTCAAAATTTTGATTGAATGTGTCTGGGGAAAAGGTAGGCGTGAGAGGGGGACAGTTGTCCTCTAATCACTTTCGACTATTAAAAAGGGCACTAGACCTTTGTATTTCCAATCAAATGAGCACTTTTTCAAGTTTCTACGACAAGCTTTCAATAAAAACTTATATACCACAAGGGAATAACTTACAATCTTAGCCCTGAGGGCTCTGGGGGGAGTGTCATCCTCAAAAACCTAATTTCCAGAACTTTCAACTACGTTGAACTAAATTTTGATTGAATGTGTTTGGGGAAATGGTGGGCGTAAGAGGGGGGTTAGTTACCCTCCAATATTTTTCGACTATTAAAAAGGGCACTAGCTCTCTCAATTTCCAATGAAATGAGCCCCTTTTGAAGTTTCTATGACTACGCTATCTATAAAAATATTATATACCCCCAGGGCATAACTTACAACCTTTGCCCTGGGGGGCTCTAGGGGGTTTATCATCTTCAAATACATAATTTCCAGACCTTTCAACTACGTTGAACAAAATGAATATCTCAAAATTTTGATTGAATTTGTTTGGGGAAATGGTGGGCGTGGTTTGGGGAAATGGTGGGATTAGTTGCCCTTCAATCACTTTCGACTATTAAAAAGGGTACCAGCCCTTTCAATTTTCAATCGAATTCGTCTTTTTTGAAGTTTCTACAACATCGCTTTCTATAAAAACCTTATATGCCCCCAGGGAATAACTGACAATCCTTGCCCTGTGGACTGTTGGCATCCTCAAAGACATAATTTCCAGAACTTTCAACCACGTTGAAAAAAAATGGCTATCTCAAAATGATTATTGTATGTGTTTAGAAAAATGACTTACGTGAGAGGGGGTTACTGGACCTCCAATGACTCTCAACTATTGAAAAGGAAATAAGTACTTTGAATTTCCAATTAAATGATCCATTTTTGAAGTTTTAACGACAATACCATCTGTAAGAACATTATATGCTCCGGGGCATAACTTAAAACCCTTGCACTGAGGGATGTGGGGGGTTGTCATCCTTAAAGACCTAATTTCCAAAACTTTCAACTACGTTAAATAAAATGGCTATCTAAAAATTTTGATTGAATGTGCTTGGGAAAAAGGTGGGCGTGAGAGAGGGGTTGGTTGCTCTCCAATCACTTTCGACTCTTAAAAAGGGCACTAGCCCTTTGAATTTCCAATCGAATTAGCCCTTTTTTAATATTCTATGACAAATCTTTCAACAAAAACCTTTCATGCTCCGACGGCATAATTTATAACCCTTGCCCTGAAGATTGTGGGAGTAGTATCCTGCTCAAAGATATAATTTCCAGAACTTTCAACTGCGTTGAACAAAACGGCTATCTCAAAATTTTGATTGGATGTGTTTGGATAAATGCTGGGCTCGGAAAGGGTGTTAGTTGACTTCCAATCACTTTTGACTATTAAAAAGAACACTAGCCATTTCTATTTCCAATCAAATGAGCCCTTTTTGAAGTTTCTACGACAACGCTTTCTATAAAAACCTTATATGCCCCCAGGGCATAACTTCCGACCCTTGTTCTTAGGGCTATGGGGGAAGGATTGTCATCCTTAAAGACTTAATTTCCAGAACTTTCAACTACGTTGAACAAAATGGCTATCTCAAAATTTTGATTGATGTGTCTGGGGAAAAAGTAGGCATGAGAGGTGGTCAGTTGTCCTCTAATAACTTTCGACTATTAAAGAGGGCACTAGACCTTTGTATTTCCAATCAAATGAGCACTTTTTCAAGTTTCTACGACAAGCTTTCAATAAAAACTTATATACCACAAGGGAATAACTTACAATCTTAATCCTGAGGGCTCTGGGGGGAGTGCCCTCCTGAAAGACATAATATTCAAAATTATTAGCTACTTTCAATGAAATGAGTATCACAAAACTTTAATTGCATGTGTTTGGGCAAAGGGTGGGCATAAGAGGCGAGTTGGTTACCCTCCAATCACTTTCGACTATTAAAAAGGACAATAGCCCTCTCAATTCCTAATTGAATGTGCCCCTTTTGAAGTTTCTATGACAACACTATCTATAAAAACCTTATATACCCCCAGGGCATAACTTACAGCCTTTACCCTGGGGACTTTGGGGGGTTTGTCATCCTCAAATACATAATTTCCAGAACTTTTAACTACGTTGAACAAAATCGATATCTCAAAATTTTGATTGAATGTGTTTGGGGAAATGGTGGGCGTGGTTTGGGGAAATGGAGGGATAAGTTGCCCTTCGATCACTTTCGACTATTAAAAAGGGCACCAGCCCTTTCAATTTTCAATCGAATTCGTCTTTTTTGAAGTTTCTTCAACATCGCTTTCTATAAAAACCTTATATGCCCCCAGGGAATAACTGACAATCCTTGTTCTGTGGGCTCTTGTCATCCTCAGACATAATTTCCAGAACTTTCAACTACGTTGAAAAAAAATTGCTATCTCAAAATTTTGATTGCATGTGTTTGGGGAAATGGTGAGCATAAGAGAGGGCTAGTTGTCCTCGAATATTTTTCGGCAACTAGAAAGGACACTAGCCATTTCAATTTCCAATCGAATGAACCCTTTTTGAAGTTTCTAAGAAAACACTTTGTATAAAACCCTTATATGCCCCGGGGCATAACTTACAACCCTTGCACTGAGGGATATGGGGGGGGGGGGACGTTGTCATCCTTAAAGACCTAATTTCCAAAACTTTCAACTACGTTAAATAAAATGGCTATCTAAAAATTTTGATTGAATGTGCTTGGGAAAAAGGTGGGCGTGAGAGAGGGGTTGGTTGCTCTCCAATCACTTTCGACTCTTAAAAAGGGCACTAGCCCTTTGAATTTCCAATCGAATTAGCCCTTTTTTAAGTTTCTATGACAAATCTTTCAACAAAAACCTTACAGGCCCACACGGCATAATTTATAACCCTTGCCCTGAAGACTGTGGGGGTAGTTTCCTGCTCAAAGATATAATTTCCAGAACTTTCAACTGCGTTGAACAAAACGGCTATCTCAAAATTTTGATTGGATGTGTTTGGATAAATGCTGGGCGTGGAAAGGGTGTTAGTTGACTTCCAATCACTTTCGACTATTAAAAAGGGCACTAGCCATTTCAGTTTACAATCGAATGAGCCCTTTTCTAAGTTTCTACGACAACGCTTTCTATAAAGACCTTATATGCCCCCAGGGCATAACTTACAACCCTTGCCCTGAGGGCTGTGGTTGGGTTGTAACCTTGTTCTGAGGGCTATGGGGGAAGGATTGTCATCCTCAAAGACCTAATTTCCAGAATTTTCAACTATGTTGAAAAAAATGGCTATCTCAAAATTTTGATTGGATGTGTTTGGGGAAAAGGTGGGCGTGAGAGGGGGGTTAGTGGCCTTCCAATCATTTTCGACTATTGAAAAGTGCACTAGCCTTTTGAATTTCCGATTAAGGCCGTACCCAGGATTTTTTTCGGAGGGGGTTTTACTAAACAAAAAAAAAATTCGGGGGGGAGGGGAGGGGGGGGGAGGTTTACACGAAAAACCTCAAATAAATCATACAAAATTTATTTATATCCATTTTTGTTACGTCTTTATGAGTCAAAAAAAATTCGGGAGGGATTCAAACCCCCCTAACCGCCCCTCTGGGTACGGCCTTGTTTCCAATCGAATGAGCCATTTTGAAGTTTCTACGACACAGATTTCTATAAAAACCTTATATGCCCCCAGGGAATAACTTACAACCCTTGCCCTGAGGGCCGTGGGGGGAGTGTCCTCCTCAAAAACATAATTTACATTTGGAAATCGACTACGTTGAACAAAATGGCCATCTCAAAATTTTGATTGGATGCGTTTGGGGAAATGGTGGGCGTGGAAGGGGTGTTAAAAAAGCCAGGCCTGGAAACTTTGGCGACAATGTTAGATAAATTTACTTACAAAAACAGTGTTGAATTTTTATTAAGAAAGGATCAACGCATTCAATTTTATCATAGTGGAGATGTAGCATCTTATTTTAGGAAAGTTTCTTCATCAATGCGCGAAGTTAAGAGCCAAACAGGATAGTAAAACGTGAAAACTTTTTTTCCTGTAGTGAAATAACTGATTTGGCTTCTGAGTGGCTCATGTTTCAGCATTTTTTTTTTAGTGTTCATCTTTTGTTTTTATTTTCTTTTTCTACTGCTTTTACCATTTCTTTCCAATCTATTGTACTTCATGTTCACCTTTTCCAATATCATTAAAAACATTTTAAAATTAATTAAGTAAGCATGTTTAATGCTTACTGCGTTGTCAAGGTCTTCCCTTGAAGGTTTTTGGTTAAAAGCACCAGAGAGGTCATCATAGACAGGTACTGTTATCACCTTATTCACTAGTCAACGTAGGTAGATTTGAGTCTGATTAAGTAAGTTACCACAAACAAAGTATAATAAAATCATTTGTGCTTACAGACAAATTCTCTTTTAAAGGCCATATAAGTGCCTTTGCTTTCTGGATGGGATCAATCCTTTGCTGATCAGCTTGGCTTTGTTGCTGAGACTGTTGTGAACTTTGTTGTGATTGACTGGGCTGGACCATCATTCCCCCTTGCTGAATGCTACCCAGACTAACTTGCTGTATCATTTGAACCTGACCGGATACACCTTGTTGTTGCATTTGTTGGCCAGGATTTGGCATATAATTTGGAAGAAGATGACCACCAGACATTCTATAATACATTAAACAAAGTTCTTTAGTACACTAAAATGAAAGGTAAGGGGGATCCCTCTTAATATGACTCTCCTGAAAAACTTCATTGGTGGTTCGGGAAAATCTAAAACCCTGATACCCCACCCGGCTAAAATGTCGGTTGTATGCGACTATGATCAAGACCTTCATAAATAATGAAAAGATACCAGATATTTTTTAAGAGATAAATCACCCACAAGAAAGCTATTTCTGAAACTTAGAAAGGATATTATAGATAATTTAACATAAGTGATATTTCCTTTGTGTCCTGATCCCTCAGCCACCCCCCCCCCCCGGGAAAAAAACCTGCAAGGGCTAGTAAACTATTACCTGTGCAATTCCAAAGCCCTGCAATTACAGCCCCAATTCTCCTTAAAATTAAAATCATGACCCCTTAGAAAGTTATTTTTGGAATGTAGAAAGCCTGTTACAGATGATAGAGCACGAGTGATATTAGTTTTGTGTTTTGATCCCCCAATCCCCCCTTGAGAAAAAAATCATTCAGGCCACATTAGTTACGTTTGTGGATAAAATCAAAATTACACACGACTAGAGTGCCAATTATATATGTAATTTGTCGATTTGAACAATGTTTAAATTTCACGGATAAAATTTGGCTTATCCATACAAAGATAAAATGCAATCAACCAATCACAGTGAAGATTTAAGGTGTATTTTCTTTTAAATAGAAATAATAGATGCTTAGAACATTAGCTTTTCTATCTGTAAGGCATAAATTAGTAGGCAAGAATTGATACAAGCTTTTCAGATAAATTTCCTGCTATTTCTATCTTATACTTCTGTGACACAAGTGTAATGTTAAAATCAAGGAAACACATCTAATCCATAGATCTTGGCATATATTTTTTTTACCGGTAGATGACTATGATGCAGCCCCGGCATTAATCTAAGCACAAGTTGCAAGAGATACTCCAGAGTGCAGCGGAAATATGACCAACAAACATAAACAATCTCGTATCAAGGGAGATTCGACTCCCTTGAATTTACGTCCTATTTCCCAAATCAAACATCTCTTGAACCGTTTTTCAAAGGAGTAAACTTAAAATCAATGACACTATAACTTATTTACTAAATCTTCCTTTAAAATTGATTTTTAAAAATTCCACAAAGAGTTTGGGAAATTCCAGTGCAAAACTGCACATTTTGTGCTTAAATAATCCTCTGATACTAACCTTTTTACTTCATTACGCCCAGCAAATTACTGCTTATCAGATTCAGGGACACTTCCAGCTCCCCGCCCTCCATAGCATGTTTGGCAAGTTTAGAGTTTTTCCATTACGTAGCAAGAATGAATACACCACAGATGCGTCTTAATTTGCTCTTCCCAAATATGATAATCGTACCCTTCACAAATTTTTATCTTGAGTCCTTAAGGGCAGTGGCGTCAATTGAGGTGGGAAGTGGGGAATGCACGAGTCCCTTAGAATTTTTCACCCTTCTAAGTTTTGAAAAATACATTTTATGGGCATTTTTTCATTGAAAAATACCGTTTTTCAACTTTCACTGATAAATGAAAAAACGACAAAATTTACCCCCATCCAGACATTGAAAAATACACCCCCTAAGATTTTCAAGAATTGACACCAATACTTCAAGGGACCCTTAAAGTGACACTTTGCTGCTTATTATTTGGCAATAGAAAATGGTTAGTAAAAACTATAAAAGCTACTTTAAACAACACCAAATACGTGCTTCTGTGAACAACAAAGTGCATTGCTTCAATTAGCCCCCCCCCACCTCCTGTTGAATAAACATAGATCCACTATAAATATTCACACTATTAAACAGTTCCTGGTCACGAACTGTAAGTAAGGAGTGACTCGTCCCAATAGTGATCGAAACTCTAAATAACGGAATTTTGATTATAAGAGATACATAAAAAGAATTTTTTTTGCTACGAACCTCAGAAAAATTTGCCTGATTTACAAAAAGGGGGGAAACACCCCAAAAAGTCAAAGAGTCTTGATGAAAATCCGAACATCAGCAGAGAACTCTACTGTAGAGGTTTCAAGCTCCCATTTGAAAAAATATAGAATCTCGCATTTTTTGCCAGAAGAAATATCACGAATACCTGTTTATTTGTTTTTTTCCCTGGGGGTGATCGGATTGAACCAATGGTCCCAGCAGATCATGGGAAGACTCATTCGAACGAATATTAAAAGTTCTAGTGCCCTTTTTAAGTGACAAAAAAATTGGAGGGCAACTAGCAACCCTCCTACGCTCTTTTTTGTCCAAAAGTCATCCAATAAAAATTTTGAGATAGTCATTTTGTTCAGCATAGTTGAAAGGTCTAATAACTATTCCTTTAGGGATGAAATGGTCCCCCGAACCTCCCGGAGAAAAGGCTGCAAGTTATAAAATTTGCCCATTGTTTCCATAAAGTAATTGCTATTGGGAAGTATACAGACATATTTTGGGGGGTTTTCTGCTGGAGGCGGAAATAGGGAGGCGACAATCCCCACATTATTTGAAAAGGATAAACAAAAGAAGTTTTTTCAACCGAAGGTAAGGAGCAGTATTCAAACTTAAAAGGAACATAAATTATTCCGTATATGTGGAGGGGGGGGGGCTAACCCCTTCTGAATACTCAGCTCATTACGCTAGAGTCTGACTTTTGGTTTCAATTCTTCAAGAATGACTCCTGATCCATAAGAGCCGTTAATTTAGAATAATAATCTTTGTTAAAAAGTACTAAATAACTTCAGCGGGAAGAGCAGGGCAGTGCGGGGGGGAGGAGGGGAGGGCAGCGGCCATCATATATGGAACAATTTCTGTTTGATTTAAGTTTTAATGTTGCTCCTCATTTTCAGTTGAAAAACCATGCTTTTTTATTTAGTTTTTTGGAATAGCGCGACTATTTTCTTCCCACCAATTCCCTGTAAAATAGGCCTAATGAAGAAGAAAGGAGTCGCACTATCGAAAAATACTGTTTGAATTTATGGAGTTGACTGGACATTTATCCATCAGGGGGAGGGGGTAAAGTGACGCAAGACAATTTGGAAGAATGAGACAGGTAGGCTATATATTTTTGAATAATTTAAGTTAGTTTTCTGAATTTCTGATAACCATTTTCTAATAAGGTGCAATTTGTGACTTTAAGGGTCCCTTTAAAGACTCAAAATAAAATTTGAAAAGGAAGCTATTAGCATATTCAGAAAGATTATAAAAGATACAATCTGTGTTGCGTACACATTTTATGTAGCTGAGGAATAAAATAAGTAAATGTACCACACATGGCCATGGCTCTATAATCCAACAGCTTGCTGATTTTGGGATTTGCATTATTTTTTGCACATCTCTTGTCAATAGTTGGCTTATAATGCGAAACAATATCAATATGAGAAAAAATAAACTTTCGTATGTAGCCTATGGCTATAGGCAGGCATTAGTTTTGAGGGAGTGAGAGGGCAGGTTGGTTGGCTGGGAGGGGGATTACCTAGAAAATACATAGTTTGCTAAATTTGTAGCTGACAAAATAATTTAGCTAGGATTAAAAGTGAATACATCACTTTATGCTTTTATATCCTCCTTCATAATTCAATAATCGATTTTGGGGGAAATAACATTTTGAGCCCTTAATGGGACCGCAAAAGGTAAAACAGTCCATAGTAACCAAGTGTAAACAAACTTGCAGGATTTTTAAAAAGAGCCTGAAACCCCTGAAAATGAGGTGGAAGGAAAACGAATGTTTTGCTTCCAAATTCTTTGATAATGAATTCTTTGATAATGACTCCTCAAACATTAGGGCTGTTTACTTAAAATCAGAAATCTTTTCTGAAGTAATAAAGAACTTTAGCGCGAAAAGCGGAGTAATGAGGAGGGGGCAGCCCCGCTCATATACGGAATAATTTCTGTTCGTTTTAATGTTACTCCTCACTTTCAGCTAAAAAAAACTATTTTTTTTTTTTTTAAGAGTAATGCACCTATTTTCTTAAGAATCGAATAAAAACTGGCTTAATATTATTTAAATGCTAAATTTTACTTACAATTTAAATCTCAAAGAATCTTCCATTTTTCATTCATATATCTTGCAACTGATGACTATTGAAATGTCTTAGATTTTCAACCGTTCGAAACGGATTCAAAGTATAAACTGGCTTTGAAAGATGAATGTTCTTTCCATTCAAACATAAACAACTGAATAATAATAATAATAAAAACAAATATTAATACTGTCTTTAAGTCCAGACTAATTGTCAAAGCTGTAATTGGCCCAAAGAGTCTCGGTAACATCACCTTTTCTGGTAAATGTTTAAAATAGATATAATTTATAGGGACGGGTGGAAGAGGAGATGGTACTTCCAGTTTCTCCAGGCTTCTCCAGTTTAAAAAGACTAGTTTAAAAGTTTAGAATTGAGAGGATTCACTTCAAGGGTGTAAGTAGCGACATTTGATTGCAAACCCCCAAATGTGTTTACTACTTAAAATCAATAAATGAATAAAAAATACTACTTGAAACCAAGGTAGTATTTTTGTTCGGGGAGGTCTTTTTTTTTGGGGGGGGGGGTGGAGTTTACAAAAGAAACTTAAAATTTGGGTAATTGTATGATATAGCCCCAATCACTCAAGTTGTTCATCCATTGACGCATTGTAGAACTGTTTTTTTTTCGTTAGTTTCTTTCAGCTAAGCGTGAGACAAGACTAAGAGAAGTGACAGAATAGATGGAAAATATATAATTTGGGCTACATATTTGCACATTCCGGGTTGGGGTGGGGGTGGGTGGGGGTAAAGTATTTGGACAGTGTGAAGTTAGAAAACAATTATTACTTTATAATATGCAGAATAATTGTAACTAGCACATTAGGCATACAGACCCGCTATACTTTACCCCCTCCCCCCTAATGTGCAAATATATAGCCCAAATTTGTTTATAAAGTGTAATTTTCTATCATATTTCGGTTTATTTCATTAGGATTGAGCGTCAGAGAAACAGGTTCTACTTAGATGAAGAATATTAAGTCAGGGCTAAGTTATACAAGTAGCAAAATTTGTTTATCTTCATTTTTTGTTACGTTTTTACAAGTCGGACTGTTTTGTTTTTGAAGAGGGGAGGGTCACAAACCCCTTACCCCTCCCCCTCCTAGATACGATCTTGTTCAAAACACACTGTATAGCATTCAAGCTCAAACCCGATAAATTAATTTTTATGGCAAAAGAAGTAGCAGCAAAAACGACGAAATTAACAATTAATAATTTGTCAACTTTAATTAATCATTGAAAAAATGACATACAGAAGATATAAAATCCACTTGCGAAGAGGCTGTCCACTTCCCGCCACACGGTGTACTTATCGGAACGTTATGTTTACCACACAGTTCCGCCACGCTTGGTAGCATCCCTAAAACGCTTGACACACTCTCCATAACACTTGGCACAGTTCCACCACACTAAGGCCGCGCTATTTTGTGCATAGTATTTTTGAGACTGGGCAACCCCTCATCACTTACAAGCCTATTCAGCTCAGTAGGTAGAGAGTTGCCAATCGGACACACTCCCATATGCCGGGACACAATGACATAAAAGGGCAAAAAATTGACATATTTTTTTGAAATTTGGGACATAAAAGGCCAATAAAGGGACACATTTTGTAAATGTATGGCATTGATGGAAAAATTTCCCAACTGGATACATATTTCGGTAAAAAAAAAAAATGTCACATTTCACCAAAGTAGTGCTTTTCTCGTTTTTTTTTTGAGCATCCAGGTTTTGCCAGAGTAGTAGTAGAAGTAGTAGCGTGCAAATATTACGTTTCTGTTCAACTGATCATCCCCCTCATCATTTACTGAAGTCATTCCTCAGTTACACCCCATTCAATAACCCGTATGCACATAACGTGTTTTGATTTACTTGAATATTCCCCTTAACATTCTATGAAATGTTCACCTGAATACCCTTTGTCTTTTCGGACACTAAAGGTCAAATATGTCCACCTTTCTCTATGATAAATAATATATGCTACCAATGGGCAAATTGCATAACTTACAACCCTGGCCCCGAGGTTTGTGGAGTGACTGACATTCCCCAAGAAAATAGTTACTCGACCTTTCATTATGGTGAAATAAAAATGCCTATTTCAAATTTTGATTGGATGTGAGTTGGGGAATTATGGGCATGGGAGCAGGCTGGGTGCCCTCCAATCGCTTTTGACTCTTAAAAAGGGTACTAGAACTCTCAATTTCCAATTGAATGAGCTCCTTCCCAAGTTTATGTGACGACTCCTTCTATACGAACTGCCTTGGTAAAAAAAAACATTGTGCACACATTGATTTTTACTTAGGCAGCGCTACTGCGCTGCCTATGACATGGCTTTATTTCTGGTCGTTTTGTGTATTATATCTCTCTTCAGTTTGATCCTTTGAAAAACATCTTCTTGGAGAATGTTTTTCTTGCTACCATCAATTCAAAAAAAAAATTTTTTCAACTGAACGTAAGGAGCAACATTAAAACGTGACCCAAACAGAAAATTTCCCGTATATTAGGGGGACTTACTGACCCTTTACGGATCCCTCACTTTTTACGCTCAAGTCTTAAAACCCTTCGAAAATAGTTCTCATTCAAATTTAACAGCCCTTGTGCTTGAGAAGGCTTTCTCAAAGAATTGCGACAAAAAGTCAAACTTTAGCATAAAGAGTGAGGGACGAGGAAGGCGCAGCCTCCATCATATAAAAATAATTTCTACTATTTTCAAGATCAATGTTCTTCCTTACTTTCAGTTGCAAAGACTTGTTTTCCTTAATGTAATTTCCGACTGTTTTTAAATCATACGAGGAAATCCCCCTGTGTAAAATTTCCCTGGAAAATTCCGACTGGAAACTTCCTTCCCCACAGAAAACTCTCCCCGTGAACCCCCCTCCCCCGTCCAAAAGAAATTACCCCTGAATAATTTCCGTATGTGTTCCAACGAAGAATACTATATGTAAACAACAGACAAATTTCATAACTTACAGCCCTTCCTCCAGTGGTTCAAGAGGGTCATTTCATCCCCAAAGATCTTTCAACTATGCTGAATCAAATAGTAATCTAAAATTTTGATCAGAAGTCTTGGGGCAAATATAAGCAGGGAAGGGGGCTAGTTTTCCTCCAATCTTATTAGTAACTTAAAAAGGGCACTAAAACTTTTATTTCCGTTCGAATGAGCCCTCTCCCGATCATCCAGGATCATTGTTTCGATACGATCACCCATGGAGGAAAAAACAACAAATAAACACGCATTTATGATCTTTCCGGCAAAACGAACTGTATGATATTGGTTCGTTTTTTAATTGACATAGTTTTATTACATCATTACGGGTTGATTGCAAAAAATTTGAGACGCATTTTTCCGTTTTTCTGGTTAAGGAATAAAGTGTTGGTTTAAAATTTAAATTTTAGGCAATATTTCAACATTCTGTCCAAAAGTAAAAGCCGTAGATTTGTGCAATAGCGTTTTAATAAGTCTCTAACTTTAAATTCAAGGTGTATGCAGAAGGGATTTTCAATTATACAGATTGTGAAACTGCATAACTTTTAGTCTAAGATGGGACTGAAGCATGGGCACCCATAAGCTGAATTCCAGGGGGGGGGGGGGCAAACATCATATAATTGGCACTCTTAATGCTATATAATAGAAATCTCAGAACAAAAATATAAAAATAAGGCAGCATCATTCAGCCCGGGGGGCGGGAGCCCCCCCTGCCCCCCCCATATGGGCGCCCATGGACTGAAGCCATCCTGTAGACAACTTTAAATATAAGCGTATCTTAATCTACTATTTTATCAAATAAATAAAAGTTCAAATAGGGAAAACATCCTTTTAATAGACAGTGATGATGATAACAGTGATATATATTCACAAAAATACCAGATATTTCGGTCACATATGCAGTGACCGAAATATCTGTTTTTTTTTGTGAATTTCTATCACTGTTATCACCATCACTGTCTATTAAAAGGATTTTATCCCTATTTTAACTTTTATTTATCGTCATGGAAAGGCAGTGTGGTCTCCGAAATTATCTACGTTATATTTTATTGAAAGAACGTTTTTCTTTTTTGTCTTATTGTATTTGTTAGTGTCTTTAAGTAAATGTAAGTCTAGGTCGAAACAAAGAATCTTATTAATTTTATACCGATAAAAGAGATTCTTGACCCATTTTCAAAGGTCTTGTAACCCAAACCTAAAATGTTTCTTTTATAGCAGTGCCTCTCCCCTTGGCCCAGGAAATCACGGCTGTATGTTTCAAGCTGATCGAAAGAATAGATTTGGCCTTATTCGTGTCCCAGTTTTTGGATGAAGCATAATTATTTGTCTGTTTTTCCTGTGCAGTGGAACTCCCTTGGTCTATGAACTTAACGCTCAGTTTTAAGCGGAGGAACAAATAGTTGTGACCTTTTCAAGCCACATTTTTGTGGCCCGTTCCTCAACATACATATTTTTTAAACATTAGGGGTTCCTTGTTGCACGGACTTACAAACACAAGCTTCTAACCAATAGAAACAAACAACTCTTCAGTCCATTTTCGGTCTCTATAATGCCCCCCTAAAAATATTCGAGGTCCCCTTGGCTCTGGGACGGGTCCCAAAAAATATCAAGCTGATCAACAAATTAAGCCTTATTGCCATTTTCAGACCTTACTTTTAGGTGCCTGTGCCCCAACACATTTTTTTCCAAATTAGAGCATTTGTCCATACACTTTCGGCTGTAATTTTCAAGCTGTCCGGAAAACAAGCTTTTGATACTTTTTTAGTCCCCATTTCCGGAACAAATCCATATTTTTTTTTATTTTTTAGTGTTTTCTTGTCTATTGGGACCCAGGCAAGTTTCTTAAGAATATTAATTAAAAAGCAAACTTTGTCCACAAAACGAGTTTCTCAAAGAAAAGCAAAGTGTAACACAAACATAAGATCACTATGAATAAATACGTAAATCTCAAAGGGAACAGAAATTGCTTTGAATAATCACGTTTAAAATAAAACGAACAAAGACTACCACCTACAGGAGTAGGGCCAGGGGCGTCCCGAGAGGAGGGGCGGGGGGCGGGGAGGGGTGCCCCCCAACTTTTGTGGCATTCGGCCGAAATTTCGCAAAATCGGCCGAAATTTAGAAAAATTCTTGATTTTTGCAGAAAATTCGGCATAAATCTGGTAGCGATTCGGTAAAATTTACGAAGATCGCCCCCGAATAAAACGAGCCTCGGGACACCTCTGAGTAGGGCTAACACCCATGCCTTCTAAAGACGACAACGTCACTTGCACTTTACAGAAAACAATTGTTATTTCGAGGGGCAATTTTTTATTTGTTCTAACATCAAAAAAAAAGAAGGCAATCACACTATTAAGCAAGATTAGTGAAAAGATTTAATGAAATGCAGATTGAATACATGAGTAGAGATGCCATAATATCTCCGACGAGAACACCATATATGGGCATAGAACCACGTGGTTGATGGACTTTGTCAGTGAGAATTTGAAAAACAGGAATTTTGTCACATTTATGGATGGTTTTATGGATTTTCTCAGTGAGAATGAAAAAACAGGACTTTTCTCACTTGAAAAACAAGGAATTTTGTTGTGTTTTATGGACTTTGTCAGTGAGAATGAAAAAACAGAAAGTTTGTCACATTTATGTCAGTTTTCATGGATGGTTATGTGTGTTGATTATTTGATGGTTTTATGGATTTTGTCAGTGAGAATGGAAAAACAGGAACTTTGACACTTCCTTCTTGTTGTTGTTCAAGCCAGATGTTACGAGTTTCCGGGAAACAGTATTTGTTATTGTTGTTTCCAAGCCAAATGTTACGAGTTCCCGGGAAACAGTTAATTAATGTCTGACAGATGACGTCAAGTTAATTAATGTCCTTTGCATTTCCAAAGAGATTTGTCTAGGAGAAACAGTTAGATCACACATGATGTCATGATTGATTGATTGACACGAAAGGGGAATTAATTTGTTGTTCTAAAGAGAATTGATTCACGAAAGGGATATTAATTTGTTGTTTCTAACAAGAGAATCGTTTCCGAGCAGACGTTTTGATCTTAGCGCGCGAAAAGGTTTCCAAATAAATTTAAATAAGCCAGCGCAGAGATGCCAAACAAATGGAACATGCTGAAATTCCGTTTAGGGATAATTTTGGCGAAACCGTTTAGCTATTTTATGGAATTATTTCGGCGAATCAGCTAGAGACATTATAAAATATGATTTTTGAAGAGATTTTAGAAGAGAATTTAATGGTGAAACTCTGTGGTCGTTATAATACACAAGTTTCAATTGAACAGAGTTGTGAGGTCCTCTACCCCAACCCCACAGGTTCCGATCCCCCGACCAAAACCCCGTAGGGAGCCAGCGGTCCTCAACGGTTCTCTGGGGTTCCAAAGGACCCCCCCCCCCGGACCCCCAAAGACCCTCACCCAGTCCCCAAAGGTCCCCAGGCACCCAAAGGGCCCCAGACCCTAAAAAGGCCATACCCAAGCTCCCAAAGGGCCACCGGCGCCCCCAAAGGCCCACCCAGACCCCCAAATACCATCACCGGGCCCCCAAAGGCCCATCCAGCACCCAAACGACCAACGGGGTCCCAAAGGCCCTCCACCGGCCCCCAACTGCCCCAAATGCCCTCCCATGGTCCTCAAAGGTCCCCCGGGCTCCCAAAGGGCCACCGGCGCCCCACAGGCCCTCCACCGGTCCTCAACTGCCCCCCCGACCCCCCCAAGCCCCCCCCGACCCCCACATGCCCGCCCCGGTCCCCCAAGTCCAGTCCCCGGTCCCCACAGGTCCCCCCGAGCTCCCAAAGGACCACCCGCCCTCAAGGGACCCACAGACCCTCAAAGGCTCTCCCCGAGCACCCGTCTTTCGTTGATGTGAGTTGTCTGAAACCTATGATTTGGGATGTGTAGTTTGCTACTTCAGGCTTTTCTGAGCAGGATTTCTTAGCCATTCGTAGGTGTGTGTTGACTGAAACCAATACTTTGGGATGAGTAGTTTGCTATTTCAGGCTTTTATGAGCTAGGTTTCATAGCCTTTCGTTGGTGTGTGTTGAGTGAAACTTATGATTTGGGATATGTAGTTTGCTTTTTGGACTTTTCTGAGTTGGATTTCTTAGTCTTTCATAGGTGTGTGGTGTCTGAAACCTATGATTTGGGATATGTAGTTTGCTTTTTGGACTTTTCTGAGTTGGATTTCTTAGTCTTTCATAGGTATGCGTTGTCAGAAAATTATGATTTGGGATGTATAGTTTGCTATTTCAGGCTTTTCTGAGCTAAGGTTTTCTAGTATTTCGTAGGTGAATGTTGTCTGAAACCAATAGTTTGAGATGAATAGTTTGATATTTTTGACTTTTCTGAGCTACGTTTCTTAGTCTTTCGTTGGTGTGTGTTGTCTGAAACCGATGATTTGGGATTTGTAGTTTGCTATTTTTGACTTTTCTGAGCTGGATTTCTTAGTCTTTCATAGGTGTGTGTTGTATGAAACCTATGATTTGGGATGGGTGGATTGCTACTTTTGACTTTTCTGAGCTGGATTTCTTAGCCTTTCATAGGTGTTTGTTGTCTGAAAGCTATAGTTTGGGATGACTAGTTTGCTATTTTTGACATTTCTGAGCTAGGTTTCTTAGCCGTTCATAGGTGAGTGTTGTCTGAAACCTATGATTTGGAATATGTAATTTGCTATTTCTGACTTTTCATAACCGGATTTCTTAGTCTTTCGTAGATGTGTGGTGTCTGAAACCTATGATTTGGGGTGTGTGGGTTGCTATTTTTTTGACTTTTCTGAGCTGGATTTCTTAGCCATTCGTAGGTGTGTGTTGACTGAAACCTATGATTTGGGATGGTTAATTTGCTATTTTTGACTTTTCCGAGCTAGATTTCTTAGCCTATCATATGTTTGCTCTTTCAGAATGTTATGATTTGGGAGGTATAGTTTGCTTTTTGGGCTTTTCGGAGCTTGGATTCTTAGTCACTCATAGGTGTTTGTTGTCTGAAACTTCGAGTTTGGGATGAGTAGTTGGCTATTTCAGACTTTTCTGAGCTAAGGTTTCTTAGTATTTCATAGGTGAATGCTGTCTGAAACTTATGATTTGGGATATGTAAATTACTATTTCGGGCTTTTCTGAGTTAGATTTCTTAGTCTTTCATAAGTGTGTAGTGTCTGAAACCTATGATTTGGGATGTGTAGTTTGATATTTTCGACTTTTCTGAGCTAGGTTTCTTAGCCTTTCATAGGTATGTGTTGTCAGAACAATATGATTTGGGATGTGTGGGATGCTATTTCAGGCTTTTCTGAGCAGGATTTCTTAGCCGTTCGTAGGTGTGTGTTGACTGAAACCTATGATTTGGGATGGTTAATTTGCTATTTTTGACTTTTCTGAGCTAGATTTTTTAGCCTTTCATAGGTGTGTCATTTCAGAAAATTATGATTTGGGAGGTATAGTTTGCTTTTTGGACTTTTCATAGCTAGGATTCTTAGTCACTCATAGGTGTTTGTTGTCTGAAACTTCGAGTTTGCGATGAGTAGTTGGCTATTTCAGACTTTTCTGAGCTAAGGTTTCTTAGTATTTCGTAGGTGAATGCTGTCTGAAACTTATGATTTGGGATATGTAAATTACTATTTCGGGCTTTTCTGAGTTGGATTTCTTAGTCTTTCATAGGTGTGTGATGTCTGAAACCTATGATTTGGGATGTGTAGTTTGCTATTTTCGACTTTTCTGAGCTAGGTTTCTTAGCCTGTCAGAGGTATGTGTTGTCAGAATAGTATGATTTGGGAAGTGTAGTTTGCTATTTCAGTCTTTTCTGAGCTAAGGTTTTCTAGTATGTCTTAGGTGAATGTTGTCTGAAACCTATAGTTTGGGGTGATTAGTTTGCTATTTTTGACTTTTCTGAGCTAGGTTTCTTAGTCTTTCGTTAATGTGTGTTTACTGAAACCTATGATTTGGGATACTTAGTTAGCTATTTTTTAATTTTCTTTGCTGGAGTTATTAGACTTTACTAGGTGTGTGTTGACTGAAACCTATGATTGGGATGTGTGGTTTGCTATTTTTGTCTTTTCTGAGCTAGATTTTTTAGCCGTTCATAGGTGTGTGTTGTCTGAAACGTATGATTTGGGATGTGTATTTTGCTATTTGAACTTTTCAGAGCTATGATTCTTTTTCCGTCATAGGTGTGTGTTGTCTGAAACTTCGAGTTTGGTATGAGTAGTTTCGCTATTTCAGGCTTTTCTGAGCTAAGGTTTCTTAGTCTTTCATAGGTGAATGATGTCTGAAACCTATGATTTGGGATATGTAAATTACTGTTTTTGACTTTTCTGAGTGGGATTTCTTAGTCTTTCGTAGGTGTGTGTTGTCTGAAACCTATGATTTGGGATGAGTGGGTTGCTACTTTTTACTTTTCTGAGCTGAATTTCTTAGCCTTTCATAGGTGTTTGTTGTCTGAAACCTATAGTTTGGGGTGACTAGTTTGCTATTTTTGACTTTTCTGAGCTAGGTTTCTTAGCAGGTCTTAGGTGTTTGTTGTCTGAAACCTAGGATTTGAGATATGTAAATTACTTTTTCGGGCTTTTCTAAGCTAGATTTCTTAGTCTTTCATAGGTATGTGCTGTCTGAAACCTATGATTTGGGATGTGTGGGTTGCTATTTTTTGACTTTTCCGAGCTGGATTTCTTAGCCGTTCATAGGTGAGTGCTGTCTGAAACTTGTGATTTGAGATGGTTAATTTGCTATTTCCGGCTTTTATTAGCTACGTTTCATAGCCTTTCATAGGTGTGTGTTGTCAGAAAATTACGATTTGGGATGTGTAGTTTGCTATTTGAACTTTTCAGAGCTAGGATTCTTAGTCCATCATTGGTGTTTGTTGTCTGAAACCAATAGTTTGGGATGACTAGTTTGCTATTTCAGGCTTGTTCATTTTGAATTTCTGTCATGAAATGCAAGAGTTGGAAAATTAGGGTCTTAGTCCACCAGCTCACTATTAGGGTCCCAGTTCACCAGCCTAAACGGTGGAAATTCACTAGCTCAGAATTGGGGTCTTAGTCCACCAGCCTGAATGGTGGAAATCCACTAGCTCAATATTGGGGTCTCAGTCCACCAGCCTGAATGGTGGAAATTTACTAACTCCGAATTAGGGTCTTAGTCCACCAGCCAGAATGTTGGAAATTCACTAGCTCAGAATTTGGGTATTAGTCCACCAGCCTGAATGGTTGAAATTCACATTAGACGACACAAAAACTTACACACACACAAAAACTTACACACACGCACAAAAACTTACACACACACACAAAAACTAACAAACACACACACATTAAAACAAACACACACACACAAAAACTAAAACACACACTATGAAAATTAAACACACACACACAAACAAAATTACACACACACACACACACACACACACAAACTAACACAATCAAACTAAAAAAAAAATTCAAAAAAAAAATTACATTAACACAAAAACTTACACAAACACACACAAAAACAAAAAAAAAAAAAACACACACACACACGAAAACTAACACACAAACACACAAACAATTACACACACAACAAAAATTAAACACACACACACACACTCACACAAAAAATTACACATGAACACAAAAAAACACACACACACATTTACAAAAACTTACACACACACACACACACACACAAACTGACACACACACACACTAAAACTTACACACACACGAAAAAAATTACACACACAAAAACTAACACGCACACACACAAACACACACACGCACAAAAACTAACACAAGCAAGATAAATATTAAAATCACAAAAAAACTAACATTCACACACAAAAAAACACACACACACACACACACAAAAAACAAACACACAAACAAACGAAAACACTCAAACACAAACGCCAAAACTTACACACACACAAAAACTAACACACAAACACAAACACACAAAAACAAACAACATAACACAAAAAAACTCAAACAAAAAAACGCACACAAACTTACACACACACACACACACATAAAAAAACAATAAAAACCAAAACAATAAAAAATACACACACACGAAATAAAATACACACACAAAAAAACTATAAAATGAAATAGCACTAATACACACACACACACTCACAATTCAAAAAACACTTAAATACTTACACACACACACACACACGCACAAACTTAAAAACACAAACACACACACACAAACTTAAACACACACACACGCACACACAAAAACATACACAAGCACACGAAAACTAAAAATCACTCAAAAACTTACATTCACACAAAAACTTACACACACACACACACACACACACAAAACTTACACACGCACACACACACACACGAAAACACACACACACACCCAAAAAATTACAAACACAAACAAACTCACACACACACACACACACACACACACAAAAACTTACAAAATAACACAAAAAACTCACACACACACGAACAAAAACTTACACACACACACACACACAAAACTTCCACACACACACAAACTAAATCTTAAACACACAAACAACAAAATACACACACAAAAACTTACACACACAAAAACACAAACGAACACCCACAAAAAAACACACACAAACACACACAAACACACAAAAACACACACACACAAAAAAATTATAAACACACTCAAAATATTAGACACACAAAAACATACACACACACACAAAAACTTACACCCACACGCAAAAACTTACATTCACACAAAAACTTACATGCACACAAAAACTTACAAACACACACTAAAACTTACACACAATCACAAAAACTAACACACACACACAAATACTTACACACACACACACTAAAACTAACACACACACACCAAAACTTGCACACACACACACACACAAAAACTTACACACACACACACACACACACACACACAAAAACATACACATGCACATTAAAACTAACATTCACACAAAAACTAAAACACACACACACGAAAACTTACACACACACTTCGAAACTTACACACACAAGAGCTTAGACACACAAAAATATACACACATACACACACAAAAACTTACACCCACACGCCAAAACTTACACACACACACACAAAAAAACTTACACACACAAAAACTACACACACACACACACACACAAAAACTAACACCCACACGCAAAAACTAACACACACACACACACACACACACACACATACACTACACACACGCAAAACTATACACACACACACAAAACTTACACACACACACTAAAACAAACTCACACACAAAAACTTAAACACACTCACAAAAAATTACACACACAAAAACTTACACACACACACACACACGAAAACTTATGCAAACACACGAAAACTACGATATCACAGTTACATTGTCATAATTTTTCAAATTTCATTTTGAATTTCTATCGTGAAATGCAAGAGCTGGAATATTTCAGTAGTGACTTGCTGTGCTTTACCTTCTCACAGTTACATTCTCTTGATTTTTTGAAGTTCATTTTGAATTTCTGTCATGAAATGCAAGAGTTGGACAATTGGAGTCTTAGTCCACCAGCTCAGTATTGGGGACCCGGTCCACCGGCCTGAACGCTGGAAATTCATTAGCTCAGAATTGGGGTCATAGCCCACCAGCCTGAATGGTGGAAATCCACTAGCTCAATATTGGGGTCTCAGTCTACCAGCCTGAATGGTGGAAATGCTCTAGCTCAGAATTAGGGTCTTAGTCCACCAGCCTGAATGGTGGAAATCCACTAGCTCAGAATTTGGGTCTTAGTCCACCAACCTGAATGGGTGAAATTCACATTAGACGAGGTTACGTGCGCACACACACACAGAGAGAGACGACTAACACACAGGGACAACACACACACAAAGAGACGACACCTTACCTTTTCCGGCGAGTATGGTTAGGTTAGGCTAGATTAAGTTAGGTTAAGTTAGCCCACGTACGCTTCACTTAGGTTAGCTTAGGTTAGGTGAGAGACAGGCAAAAAGTTAGGTGTATGATTAGGTTAGGTTAGGCTAGATTAAGTTAGTTGAGGTTAAGTTAGGTTAGGCTAGGTTAGCATACGTACATGCGCTTACTTAGGCTAACCTAGCCTAACCTAACTTAACGTAACCTAACCTAACTTAACCTAACCTAACCTAATCATACACCTAACCTTTTGCCTGTCTCTCACCCCACCTCAGCTACCCTCAGTGAAGCATACGTAGGCTAACCTAACCTAACCTAACCTAACCCAACTTAATCTAGCCTAACCTAACCTAACCATACTCGCCGGAAAAGGTTAGGTGTCGTCTCTTTGTGTGTGTGTTGTCCCTGTGTGTTAGTCGTCTCTCTCTGTGTGTGTGTGCGCACGTAACCTCGTCTAATGTGAATTTCACCCATTCAGGTTGGTGGACTAAGACCCCAATTCTGAGCTAGGGAATTTCCACCATTGAGGCTGGTGGACTATGACCCTAATTCTGAGCTAGTGAATTTCCACCATTCAGGCTGGTGGGCTGAGACCCCAATATTGAGCTAGTGGATTTACACCATTCAGGCTGGTGGGCTATGACCCCAATTCTGAGCTAGTGAATTTCTACCGTTCAGGTTGGTGGACTGGGTCCCCAATACTGAGCTGGTGGACTAAGACCCCAATTTTCCAACTCTTGCATTTCATGACAGAAATTCAAAATGAACTTCGATAAATCAAGAGAATGTAACTATGAGAAGGTAAAGCACAGCAAGTCACTACTGAAATATTCCAACTCATGCATTTCACGATATAAATTCAAAATGAAATTTGAAAAATTAAGACAATGTAACTGTGATATGGTAGTTTTCGTGTGTGTGCATAAGTTTTCGTGTGTGTGTGTGTGTAAGTTGGTTTGCGTGTGTGTAATATTTTGTTTGTGCTTATGTTTTTGAGAGTGTGTGTTAGTTTGGTTTTTTTCTTTATTGTTCTTTGTGTGTTTGATTATTTTGTGTGTGTGTGTGTATTTGGGTGCGATTGTGTTTTTGTTTTTGTGTGTGTGTGTGTGTGTGTGTGTATTAGTTTGTGTGTGTATGTTTTTGTGTGTGTGTGTGTGTAATATAGGGCTTGTGTGTGTTTTTTTTTTTGTGTGTGTTTTTTTGTTAGTTTTTGTGTGTCTTTGTTGGTGTGTGTGTCTGTTTTGTAGTGTGTGTGTTAGTTTTGGTGTGTGTGTGTTTAAGTTTTTGTGTGCATGTAAGTTTTCGTGTGGTTGTGTAAGTTTTTGTGTGTGTGTTTGTGTGTGTGTGTTTTTTATTGTTTGTGTTTGTTTGTGTGTAAGTTTTTGGGTGTGTGTGTAATTGTTCGTGTGTGTATGTGTAAGTTTTTTTGTGTGTGTGTTTTAGTTTTTGTGTGTGTGTGTAAGTTTTCATGTGTGTGTGTGTGTGTAAGTTTTTGTGTGCATGTAAGTTTTTGTGTGCATATAAGTTTTTTAGTGTGGGTGTAAGTTTTTGTGTGTGTGTGTAAGTTTTTGTGTGTGTCAGCTTTTGCGTGTTGTTATAATTTTTTTGTGTGTTTGTGTTAGTTTGTGTGTGTGTGTGTGTGTGTGTGTGTGTGTGTGGTTTTTTGTTTTTTTTATTGTTTTATTTTTTTTTTTTTTTTGTGTCAGTTTTGGCGTGTGTGTGTGTGTGTAAGTTTTGTGTGTGTGTGTGTGTGTGTGTGTGTGTGTGTGTGT